>NW_016832657.1:789321-830938 GCF_001698545.2 Rhinopithecus bieti | reverse complement strand
TTTTTTTTTTTTTTACTCTAAGCTTCTGTCATTTCCCCATGGGGTGTCTATTAAGTAAAAATCAGGGTATATATATTCTAAAATGTCAACAATATTCATTATGTGTGAGTGTTGAGATTAGGGGGGCTTTTTTTTCCTTCCAATTTGGTTTTCTTAGTTCTGATTTCCCAACTCATATGCAAAGAAAATGGATTACTTCCACAATAAGGGAAACAGGTTCACATGTAAAGAACCTAAAAGAGAAACATCTGAATTAAAATGCTTCAGAAAAGGAAAACATAATATAATGAAGTCAGAAAATATCAGGAAATTTCAAACATAAAGCAATATCAGTACTGGATAAAATGGAAATTCAAGGGAAAAAACAGTTCTCTCAAACCCTGCTACTGCTTTATCAACTAAGTTGATTATGTAATATTCTAAATCCTTTGTTGTCATTTCCATAGTGTTCAGAATATGAATAGGAACAAAGATCATCAAGATTCAGGAGGATAGCAAAACCCAGTCCAAGGAAAATAAGAATCATAGTAAAGTGATACAGGAGCTGAAAGACAAAATAGCCAGTATAAAAAAGAACCTAACAGGTCTGACAGAGCTGAATAACACAATGATTTCATAATGCAATCACAAGTATTAACAGCAGAATAAACCAAGCCGAGGAAAGAATCTCAGAACTTGAAGACTGGTTCTCTAAAATAAGACAGGCCAGGCATGGTGGCTCACACCTGTAATCCCAGGACTTTGGGAAGCTGAGGCAGGGATCACCTGAGGTCAGGAGTTAGAGACCAGCCTGGCCAACATGGTGAAACGCCGTCTGTACTAAAAATACAAAAATTAGCTGGGCGTGGTGGCAAGCACCTGTAATCCCAGCTACTCAGGAGGCTGAGGCAGGAGAATCTCTTGAACCTGGGAAGCGGAGGTTGCAGTGAGCTGAGATCACATCACAGCACTCCAGCCTGGGCAACAAGCGTGAAACTCCATTTCAAAAATTTTAAATAAGACAGTCAAAAATAAAGCAAGAATAATAAAAAGGAATGAACAAAAACCTCCAAGAAGTATGGGATTATGTAAAGAGGACAAATCTATGTATCATTGGTATCCCTGAAAGGGAGGAGAACAAAGTAAATAACTTGAAAGATATATTTCAGGATTGATATGGTTTGGCTCTCTGTCCCCACCCAAATCTCATCTTGTAGCTCCCATAATTCCCATGTGTTGTGGGAGGGACCTGATGGCAGATGACTGAATTATGAGGGTGAGTCTTTCTTTGCTGTTCTCATCGTAGTGAATTGGTCTCACGAGATTTGATGGTTTTAAAAAATGGGAGTTTACCTGCACAAGCTCTCTCTCTTCATCTGCTGCCATCTATCTAAGATGTGGCTTGCTCCTCCTTGCCTTTTACCTTCTGCCATAATTGTGAGGCCTCCCCAGCCACATGGAACTATAAGTTCAGTAAACCTCCTTCTCTTTTAAATTGCCCAGTCTTGGGTATGTGTTTATCAACAGTGTGAAAACAGACTAATACAAGGATACCATCCATGAAAACTTCCCCAACCATGTTAGAGAGGCCAACAGTCAAATTCAGGAAATACAGAGAACTCCTGCAAGATTCCACACAAGAAGATCATTCCCAACACACATAATCATTAGACTTTCCAAGGTCAAAATGAAAGGACGTTAAAGGCAGCTAGAGAGAAAGGGTAGGTCACCTACAAAGAGATCCCCATCAGGCTTACAGCAGACCTCTCAGCTGAAACCCTATAAGCTAGAAGAGATTAGGGGCCTATATTTAACATTCTTAGAGAAAAAAAAAATCTTCAACCAAGAATTTCATATCCAACCAAACTAAGCTTCCTAAATGAAGGAAAAATAAGATCCTTTTCAGATAACCAAATGTTGAGGGACTTCATTACTACCAAACCTGGCTTACAGGAGACCTTGAAAAGAGCACTAAATATAGAAAGGAAAGACCACTACCAGCTAATACAAAAACCCACTTGACCACACAGACCAGTGTCACTGTAAAACAACCACACAAACAGGCCAACATAATAACCAGCAAACAGCACAATGACAAGATCAAATCCACACATATCAATACTAACCTTGAATGTAAATGAGCTAAATGCCTCACTTAAAAGGAACAGAGTGGCAAGCTGGATAAAAAAGCAAGACCCAATAGTATGCTGTCTTCAAGAAACCCTTCTCACACATAATGACACTCATAGGCTCATAATAAAGGGATGGAGAGAAATCTACCAAGCAAATGGAAAACAGAAAAAAGCAGGGGTTGCAATCCTAATTTCAGACAAAACAGATTTCAAACCAACAAAGATTAAAAAGGACAAGGGAAGGACATTACATAATGGTAAAGGGTTCAATTTAGCAAGAAGACCTAACTATCCTAAATACATATGTGCACAACATGGGAGCACCCAGATTCATAAAGCAAGTTCTTTATGAATCTGGGTGCAAAGAGACAGGCTCCCACACAATATTAATAATGTGAGACTTCTATATTCCACTGACAGTATTAGATCATTGAAGCAGAAAATTAACTAAGGTATACAGAACTTAAATTCACCATTGGACCAAATGTACCTGCTAGACCTTTACAGAAGTCTCCACCCCAAAACAACAGAGTATACATTCGTCTCATTGCCACATGGCACACACTTTAAAACTGATCACATAATTGGACGTAAAACAATCCTCAACAAGTGTAAAAGAACCAAAATCATACCAAACACACTCTCAGAACACAGGACAATAAAAATAGAAGTCAACACAATGAAAATAAAGCCATACAATTACATGGAAATTAAACAACATACTCCTGAATGACTTTTGGGTAAATAATGAAATTAAGGCAGAAATCAAGTTATTTGAAAATAAGGAGAACAAAGATACAACATACCAGAATATTTGGGACATAGCTAAGGCAGTTTTAAGAGGGAAATTCATAGCACTAAATGCCCACCTCACAAAGTGATGAAAGATCTCAAATTAACAACCTAACATCACAACTGAAAGAATTAGACAAACAAGAACAAATCAACCCCAAAGCTAGCAGAAGATGAGAAATAACAAAAATCAGAGCTGAACTGAAGGAAATTGAGACATGAAAAACCATTTAAGAGATCAGCAAATCCAGGAGTTGGTTTTTTGAAAAAGGTTAACGAAATAGGCCAGGCGTGGTGGCTCATGCCTGTAGTCCCAGCACTTAGGGAGGCCAAAGTGGGCAGATCACTTGAGGTCAGGAATTTGAGACCAGCCTGGCCAACATGGTGAAACCCATCTCTACTAAAAATGCAAAAATTAGCCAGGCATGGTGGCATGCGCCTGTAATCCCAGCTGCGTGGGAGGCTGAGGCAGGAGAATGCGTGAACCCAGGAGGCGGAGGTTGCAGCGAGCTGAGATCGCACCACTGCACTGCAGCCTGGGTGACAGAGCGAGACTTCATCTCAAAACAAACAAACAAACAAACAAAAAACTAATAGGCTACTAGCCATAGTAATTAAGAAGAAGATAGAGAAGATCCAAATAAACACAATTCGAAATGACAAAGGGAATGTTACTACTGACCCACAGAAATAAAAACAACCATCAAAAAGTACTACAAACACTCTACACACACAAACTAGAAAACCTAGGAGAAATGGATAAATTCCTGGACACATAAACCCTCCCAAGACTGAGCTAGGAAGAAATTGATTCCCTGAACCGACTAATAATGAGCTCTGAAATGGTTTCAGTAATAAATAGCTTACCAACCAAAAAAGCCCAGGATGTGATGGACTCACAGCCAAATTCTACCAGATGTACAAAGAAGAGCTGGTACCATTCCTACAGAAACTATTCTAAAAAATTGAGGAGGAGGGATTTCTCCCCAACTCATTCTACAAGGCCAGCATCATCGTGTTACCAAAACCTAGCAGAGACACAACGAAACAAGAAAACTTCAGGGCAATGTCCTTGATGAACATTGAATCCTCAACAAATTACTTACAAACCAAATCCAGCAGCACATCAAAAAGCTAATCCACCATGATTAAGTAGGCTTCATCCCTAGGATGCAAGGTTGGTTCAACATGCAAACATCAATAAATGTGATTCATCACATAAACAGAACTAAAGATAAAAGCCACATGATTATCTCAATAGAAGCAGAAAATTCTTTTGGTAAAACTCAACATTGCTTCATGTTTAAAACTCTCAATAAACTAGGTATGGAAGGAATATACCTCAAAATAATAAGAGTCATCTATGACAAACCCACAGCCAACGTTATACTGAATGAGCAAAAGCTGAAAGCATTCCCCTTGAAAACTGGTACAATACAAGGATGCCCTCTGTAACCACTTACATTCAACATAGTATTGGAAGTCCTAGCCAGAGAAATCAGGCAAGAGAAAGGGCATCCAAATAGGAAGAGAGGAAGTCATACTATATCTGTTTGCAAACAACATGATTCTATATCTAGAAAACTCCGTAGTCTCAGCCCAAAAGCTCCTTCAGCTGATAACTTCAATCAGCAAAGTTGCAGAATACAAAATCAATGTACAAAAACCACTAGCATTCCTATACACCAACAACCACCAAACTGAGAGCCAAATCAGAAAGGCAGTCCCATTCACAGCTGACACACACACACACACACACACACACACACACACAACCTAGGAATACAGCTAACCAAGGAGTTAAAAGATCTCTACAATGAGAATTTCAAAACACTGCTCAAATCAGAGAAGATACAAACAAATGGAAAAACATCCCGTGCTCATGGATAGGAAGACTCAATATCATTAAAATGACTATACTGCCCAAAGCAATTTACGGATTCAATGCTATTCCTATCAAACTACCAATGACATTCTTCACAAAACTAGAAAAAAATAGTTCAAAATTTATATGGAACCAAAAAAGTGCATGAATAGCTAAGGCAATCATAAGTAAAAAGAACAAAGCTGGAGGCAACACATTACCTGACTTCAAACTATACTACAAGTCTACAGTGACCAAAATATCATAGTACTGGCACAAAAACCGGCACATAGACCAGTGGAACTGAATAAAGAACCCAGAAATAAGACCACACATGTACAACCATCTGATCTTAGACAAAGCTGACAAAAACAAGCACTGGGGAAAAGATTCCCTGTTTAATAAATGGTGCTGGGATAACTGACTTGCCATATGTAGAAGTCTGAAGCTGGACCCCTTCCTTACACAATATACAAAAATAAACTCAAGATGGATTAAAGACAAATGTAAAACCCAAAACTTTTTTTTTTTTTTTTTTTTTTTTTTTGAGACAGAGTCTCGCTCTGTAGCCCAGGCTGGAGTGCAGTGGCGTGATCTCTGCTCAATGCAGGCTCCGCCTCCCAGGTTCACGCCATTCTCCTGCCTCAGCCTCCAGAGTAGCTGGGACTACAGGCGCTTGCCACCACGCCCGGCTAATTTTTTGTATTTTTTAGTAGAGGCGGGGTTTCACCACGTTAGCCAGGATGGTCTCAATCTCCTGACCTCATGATCTGCCTGCCTCGGCCTCCCAAAGTGCTGGGATTACAGGCCTGAGCCACCGCGCCTGGCTAAAACCCAAAACTATAAAAACCATGGAAGACAACCTAGGCAATACCATCTCGGACATAGGAATGAGCAAAGATTTAATGACAAAGACACCAAAAGCAATTGCAACAAAAGCCAAAATTGACAAATGAGATCTAAATAACTTAAGAGCTTCTGTACAGCAAAAGAAACTATCAACAAGGTAAACAGACAACCTACAGAATGGGAGGAAATATTTGCATACTATGCACATGACAAAGGTCTGATGTCCAGCATCTACAAGGAACTTAAATTTACAAGAGAAAAACAACCCCATTAAAAAGTGGGCAAAGGACATGAACAGACAGCTCTCAAAAGGAAGACATACATACGACCAACAAGCATATGAAAAAAAGCTCAATATCACTGATCATTAGAGAAATGCGAGTCAAAACCACCATGAGATACCATTTCACACCAGTCAGAATGGCTATTACTAAAAAGTAAAAAAGAAAAAAACGAAAAAACATGCTGGTGAGGTTGTGGAGAAAAGAAAAGACTTATACAGTGTTGGTAGGAGTGTAAATTCAGCTGTTGTGGAAAGCAGTATGGCGATTCCTCAAAGAGCTGAAAGTAAAACTACCATTCAACCCAGCAATCCCATTACTGGGTATAGACCCAGAGGAATATAAAGCATTCTATCATAAAGACACATGTACACAAATGTTCATTGCAGCACTGTTCACAATAGCAAAGACATGGAATCAAGTAAATGCCCATCCAACAGTGACAGACTGGATAAAAAAAATATGGTACATATACACCATGGAATATTACGCAGCCATAAAAAATAATGAGATTATGTCCTTTGCAGGAACATGGATGGAGTTGCAGGCTATCATCCTTAGCAAACTAACACAGGAACAGGAAACCAAATACCACATGTTCTCACTTATAAGTGGGAGCTAACTGATAAGAATTTATGAACACAAGGAACAACAGACACTGGGGTCTACTTGAGGGAGGAGGGTGGGAGGAGAGAGAGGAGCAGAATAGGTAACTATTGGGTGCTGAGCTTAATACCTGGTGATATGATAATATGTACAACAAACCCCTGTGACATGTGTTTATGTAACCTTCGCATGTACTTCAAACCTAAAATTTTAAAAATTGTAACATCAAAGATTACTGATTACAGAGCACTATAACAGATATAATAATAATGAAAAAGTTTGAAATATTGAGAGAATTACCAAAACGGGACACAGACAGTGAGCACATACTGTTGATAAAAAGGCGCCAATAGGCTTGCTTGATGCAAGGTTGCCACAAACTTTCAATTTGTAAAAATGCAGTATCTGTGAAGCAAAGTACAGCAAAATGCAATAAAACATGTGCCCATATATAATATTTTTCATTAATTAGACATGGTTAAGTCCAGTTCCTAAAAGTCTAGTTTCTGCTCTCCTTTTGCAATGTTTTCATGGAAAATTTGTGTTATGGGAAAAGGTGAGGAAATTTATTTTATGAAAGAAAGTGGTTTTGGTCTAATGCCCTGTGTTATTGGGTATAGATTTGTGGGAAACAGCAGCTATATGCAGACAGGTCAGCACGGCATGCCTCAAATGGGACCTTGGGGACTGGCAGGATGTGAGTCTGAAATAGAGAAGTACATGAGGTGGGGGTTGGCTAGACTGCTTCAACAAAGATTCAGCAGTAATGCATTGTTTTATATCTCTGTGAGGTTAACAGCCCAAGGTAAGCATTCTGGAGAGACAAGTGATCTGGTGCCCACTTGGTCCCTTCCACGGTATTGCTCTGCCACCCCCAGGGCATGTATCAGCTGAGTGGCTGAGGGAACACCGTGAAGTCCAGCAGCTGGGAAAGGGAGAGAGCCAAAGGCCACGGCAAGGGGTCTCCTTTTAACCAAGGGATGCCAAAGTGTCCACGCCCCTTGTGGGAACATTTTGTGATGAATAGTCACTCGACCATATACAGCATGTAAGGTGACAAATGTGATTTTAACTGAACAGCCTGGTGCTCTGGGAAGAAGGAAACAAGTTTAAAGGGGACAGACAGTTTCCACCTAATGTGGCTCTATCGGGATCTGTGTGAATTGCACATAGCATGTTTCTGTTACACCTCTGTGCCCAGCAACCATTTTCATTGGTTGTGCCGATGAACAGGGGTAAATTTAATAAGAGCGAGCATGCTGTTAAGCTCTTGTACAGTCAGGGCAGCTCTTAAGTGGTCATGTTACTTCTTGTGGCATGAGAATATTTTATTAAGCACTTCATAATGGTCTAATTTTCATGTGTGGCTAACTGTAGTGTTCAAATACTATTCTTAAGTCTCACTACCAGTAACTTTTCCTCTGAATTCATTAGGTAACTGTATATTCTAATTTGGGTAATTATTTTTTGCCTGACCTCACTTCTGGTGGTGGTGCTAGTGAGCTGTGAATCTGTCACCAGGCAGCCTGCAGGAAAGGGATGCCAAACATGAAGCAAGAGGCCTATCAAAGACACTGAAATCGGCAGAGCGAACCACACTCTTTACTAAGAGTTAACAATGTCTGCAAAGAAGTGTAAAATATCCTAGACATATGTTGCTTTAGTTTAGGGCAATGTTTAAGAAATGCAGAGTTGTTTAAATATTCATATTATTTCATCTTTTGAAAGAATACTACATTGATTATATAATTTTCTAGTGGTATGCCAAAAAGTGTTCTTTATGTCTTCCTAATGTTCTGAAAGTATTTTTCTCTCTTGAGGGTTTCCTTACCCAAAAAATGGCCAAAAGCTGAGAGCATTGGTTTTGATTTTATCTCCGCTAGCCAGGTCATGAACTAGTTATATACTTGCTGTATCTTTTTCATACTTCTTGTAAAATGGGAAATTTAAGAAGGGTTACTTTGTAAGAAGACTGAAAAAAAGAATTTTAGGGTCTAAAATGATTTTCCGTGACATCTGTATCACCTATTAGAGATCGTAGAACATCTGCGGAGACCTTGAATTTCTGTTATTGTGAATAACTATTTTCTTAGTCTTATTATTGATAGAATTTGGTTGAGAAAAAATAAAAATTATGTTATCTCTAGCTAGTCATTAGACACATTGAATCCTTAGATCCCTTAGACCTGAGGTAAGATCATAAAATCTTTTCTTTTTCTTTTTTCTTTTTTTTTTTTTTTTTTTTTTTTTAAGAATTGGGGTCTCATTCTGTTGCCCAGGCTGAAGTGCAGTGGCACAGTCTTGGCTCAATGAAACCTTGACCTCCTGGATTCAAGTGATCCTCCACCCTCAGCCTCCCAGGTAGCTGAGACTACAGGCACACACCACTACGCCTGGCTAATTTTTAAAATTTTTTTTGTAGGGACAGGGTCATGCTATGTTGCTCAGGCTGGTCTCAAACTCCTGGCCTCAAGCAGTCCTCCTGCCTCAGCCTCACAAATTGCTGGGATTACAGTTGTGAGCCACCACACCCAGCTCAAGATCATTCTTAACTGCAGAGTAATAACTTCTGAAGGAAAGAGGAGAAGGAAAAACTGGAAGGGGTAAGTCCCTCTGTGACAGTAAGTCTGAACTACTCCCCTTTGCTTGCTAGGTAGAGGAGGAACTACAGGAGCAAGACTTCTTGGACCGCTGCTTCCAAGAGATGCTGGATGAAGAAGACCAAGACTGGTTTATTCCATCACGAGACCTGCCTCAGGCCATGGGACAGTTGCAACAGCAGTTAAATGGACTGTCAGTCAGTGAAGGTCATGATTCTGAAGATATTTTGGTAAGAGCCATATGTAGTTCCTCATGTTATGTAGTGAAAAGAGTATAGGATTTGGAATGACAGACTTTCTTTCTGGCCCTACAACCCTCAACAAGTCTCTGGAGCCCTGTGAGCTGTTGTTTCTTTGGTCGTTTTATGGGCATTATTAATAAGGGGTGTATTGAAGATGCATTCCTCATAAAGCACTATAAAACATTACTGTTGCCAGCATCACCAGCTTTTATTTTCTTTTTGCTTGCCAGGATTGGATGCCACCAACCTTTACTTTCTAATGGGATCTTCAAAGTAGAACTGGGATTAAGGATAACAATGTGAACACTGAAGAAGTTTCTTCTCAAGTTATCATTTGCTGCTATTCTTCTCTTTTACTGTCCCTCAAATCTGTATTTAATATACTTCTAAATGATTCTGTTATAAAAATTAACTGTTCATTTTGGAAGAAATGTACTCCTGAGAGGTCATTTTCTCCACTTAGAATTAGAAAAACAGATAAATGAATTTCCTGCCTTTCATATTTATGTAGTGTCAGAAGTCTGTGAGCAGGCTGGGCACAGTGGCTCACACCTGTAATCCCAGCACTTTGGGAGGCTGAGGCGGGTGGATCACCTGAGGTCTAGAGTTCGAGACCAGCTTGGCCAACATGGCGAAACCCCATCTCTACTAAAAAAATACAAAAATTAGCCAGGCATGGTGGTGCATGCCTGTAGTCCCAGCTTGGAAGGCTGAGGCAGGAGAATTGCTTGAACCTGGGAGGCGGAGGTTGCAGTGAGCTGAAATTGCACCACTGCACTCCAGCCTGGGCGATAGAGCAAGACTGTCTCAAAAAAAAAAGTCCGTGAGCAATATAGTTTTCACACAACTCATATTCTGAACAATCTTTCCCTGTGGTTTGCTAAGGTGTTGCATATTCACAAGAGTAGAGAACCAAAGAGAGTACAGAAAAATGAAGAAAAATAGAGATTGTGGTATCCAACCTGGTCTGATCGAGTACCCAGGTTTTCACCAAGTTAAGGTACTCAATTAATTAAAAAATTCTTGGCCGAGCGCGGTGGCTCAAGCCTGTAATCCCAGCACTTTGGGAGGCCGAGACGGAAGGATCACGAGGTCAGGAGATCGAGACCATCCTGGCTAACACGGTGAAACCCCGTCTGTACTAAAAATACAAAAAAAAAACTAGCCGTGCGAGGTGGCGGGCGCCTGTAGTCCCAGCTACTCGGGAGGCTGAGGCAGGAGAATGGCGTAAACCCGGGAGGCGGAGCTTGCAGTGAGCTGAGATCCGGCCACTGCACTCCAGCCTGGGCGACAGAGCGAGACTCCGTCTCAACAAAAAAAAAGAAAAGAAAAAAAAGAAAAATTCTTCTTGGAGTTGAACTTACAGGCCTCTGAGGAGATTTTGGAAAGCATCAGGAAGGAAACGAGTCTAAAGAAGGAAGAAGATTCGTTTGCTCAGGGCTATGTCAGGAGCAGTTGAGAACAACCTAGCAATAACAGCCTGAGTTACAAGGAATTTTCTTTCTTTCTCTCCCTGAAGCTAAGGGGAAGGTACTGATAATGATGGACTGGGGAAGTTTTAAAATGCAGCTTGCCTTAGGATTTATTATCTCTTGGTTCTTGTTTCAGAGCAAAAGTAACCTGAACCCAGATGCCAAGGAGTTTATTCCAGGAGAGAAGTACTGAGCCGACAAAGCTTTGAGGAGGACTTGTCTGTCCCCACATCTGGGGATAGTAATGCACAAAATAGTGGAGCTGAAGATGGGGATGGGACGGGTGAGGGACGCACAGAGGGAAAGGGAGTGATGGTCTCACGATACTGTGACTCTGAGTAACTAATATGCTCAGTCTTATTCTACAAGCCTCTGAGTATTTCTGTTTTGTTCTGCTGATTTTTGTTTGGCGCAGTTTCCTGTTTTGTTTTTTTGAATAGCTCTTTCGAGTTAAGGAAATTGCATTTTCCCCCCTTCATCAGGAGTGTTCTGCGGTGTGTGTTTAAACAAAATAAGCTGACCAAGAAAAACTGGATATTTAGGAAATGCCCCTCTCACCCTGCTGTATACTTACCAAGGACAGTGAGCACCTGGAGAGCTTTTTGTGGAATCTATTGAATTGGATGGGAAAAGGGACAAGCAGAAAGAGCAGGTGGTGCAAACCAGAATTTGAGGCTCAGCTCCCCCATCGCTGGGGTCTCCTGCAATGAACTGGGATAACCAATGCCCTGCCGAGCCCTTGCCTGTTTGTCCTGAACCCCATTCAAGAAAACGCAGACTTACAGTACTTAGTTTACAGTAACTTTGATGATTGTTGAAAGTTGTAAATCAGAAGCTGGGCTGTGATGGTGGTTGTCACTTGAGTCATTTAGTTACTGTTGTCCTGTTCATAAGCCTGTGTTCACCATCACCATCAGACTCACCATTTATAAGTAGAAGAGCACTATTGTTGATCTGCCACCTCATCTTTCATGAAGTCTATTCCCCGGCCTCCTTTCCACCCTATCATACTCTGTTTTTAAGAAAAGATATTGCTGCCAAAAACATAGGGGAGGCCTGGTGTGCTGGCAATTAGCATGAGCCTGCAGAAGTCATCCTTGAATCTGTTGTGTCTTAATTTTATTTGGACAGCTTTTTTTTTCCAGCCTCATCAACACTTGGTCTTCCTGGTGTCTCAATTCCCTCAGACAAGTTTATGCACTTTTAAAGGAAATGTTTTCAGGACACTAGTAAGAAGCTCAGTTCACAGTTTGGATATTTCTTCCCACATTACAGAATTTTGGAAAGGAACTCAAAACCAGCCTAGGAAAGTGAGTCCTGCTTGACCCATGTGACTGTGTACCTGACCCTCTGGCATCTTTTCAGCTATTAAAACGTTTTACTGTTCCCACATACCCAGCTTTGCAGGTTTCCTAGATTGACCTCTTAGGATATGTTTCTTTGTCTTTCCTGCCTTTGACTTGTTGGGGTCTTTGGTTGCTACCCTAGGGAACTAAACTGGGTGCTAGGAGCTGCCTTTGTATATAGAGATGTAGATGGCAGTGTGATGTATAAGAGACCATCCAGGCCATTCTCCCAGGGATGAGAACTTGAAGATCCCTGAAGGTAATAGTGGCTTCTCTCTGATTGCTGCTATGCTGTGTAATAGGCCTAATAGGGAAAAGATATGTAACTTGAAATAAAGTTGGCATAAATTCAGTATGTGGATGTGGGACAGAGGTTGGAAGGAAAGGACTAGGGTATGGAAAGCTGAAGAAATTCTCCTTTTGAGCTCTTGTTGACTCTTTGAACAGTGACAAGCTAATGCCAGATTTAAAATACACATTTTTTCCTATTTAAGTCTGTAGGATTATAACACTTGAAAAATTGCATTCCTTGTTAGGTCACATGTCATAGGAGAGTAGCTTAGAGAACTTGCATTACCAGACAGACACATTAATTCCCAAAGCCTCTGTGCTGAAAAAATGAAACTGTTAACTCTTTTTCAGGGACGAACATGAATAAAGAAACTTCTTTATTCAAGCTTCAGCTTTTGTTCCCTCTAAAAAGGAAAGGACATTGCAAGTGCATAGAGGAAATCTCTCCCTTCTGGGACTGCTTTTCCTCCTTCATCCTCCATGAGCCTGTCCAAGCTCAGAATTCTGAAAGTGGTTAGAAATGTGTTGGGATTGCAGAGAGAAAGGAGCTTGTCTTTCCTTCTGCTGTGCTGGTCTGTTTTGGATGTCAGTCTTCAGCCTGGTTTCACAAGGCGTATTTGGTCAGGACTATGAAAACTTCCTGCCAGTTTAGCATGGACACTGAGGGCTGGCATTTCTAGTCCTCTTCAGACACTGAATGTGCTGACTCCAGGTATAGGAAGCAGCTAGCAAAGTGATTCTTTTTAAAATGCATAGGACTCTGCTTCCAGTGGTTCCTCTTGTAGTCCAACTCTTTTTGCCATCTATTTTATGTTGGGAGGTGGGGGCACAATTGTCACTCACGACACAGGCTCTGCTAGTTAGAGTTTGCTACCTTCTTAGCAGAAAATGCATCTTGTTGGACCTTCACTGGGGAAAGGCTGGGAGCCTCTGGCTGTCTTTGACTTTTCTCACAGGAGTAAAACCAGCAAGCCAGGCTGGAACCCTTTACCCTTTAATGGTGAGACTTGTATTTGTAAGGGGTAATTTTGATGTTGAATTTAAGCCACTACTCTGTTTAAACTTTTTTTTTTTAATTGGCAACTAGAAGTTTGAGAATTTGTATAGAAATAGAACATGTAGGCTGGGCGCAGTGGCTCACACCTGTAATCCCAGCACTTTGGGAGGCCGAGGTGGGTGGATCATGACGTCAGGAGTTTAAGACCAACCTGGCCAACATGGTGAAACCCCAACTCTACTAAAAAATTACCCGGTTGCAATGGCAGGCACCTGTAATCCCAGCTACTCAGGAGGCTGAGGCAGGAGAATTGCTTGAACCCAGTGGGTGGAGGTTGCAGTGAGCTAAGATTGCACCACTGCACTCTAGCCTGGGTGACAGAGCGAGACTCCATCTCAAAAAAAGAAAAAAAAAAAAAAGAAGTAGAACATGTATTTTTAACAGTTGCCAATCTGGCTGGTCCCAGTGTTAGTTTATTAGTGATTGATCTGTAATTATTGGGATTATTTATTCAACTCTAAAATTCCAAGATGAAAATAATTTAACTCTTTCTTTTCAAGGGAAAAAAAGCGAAATGAATGCCTTTTCAGTTTCTCCATGCCTTTGAACTGCAGCAGAAAATTCAAGGATACAGCCTAGGCCTGGGCAAATGCAACCCTGGGTCTTTGGGCCAGTTTCTGGCAATAATAGTTGACTTTTGGGAATCACATAAGGGTGAAACCGGAAACCATCCTAAGGAAAAGGCTTGACCTTTGTAGCACCTTTAGTTTCCAAAGTCACAGCAGCTGGGGTCCCTTTTTTTTTTTTTAAGCATAGTCTCACTCTGTCACCCAGGCTGGAGTACAGTGGTATGACCATAGCTCACTGTAGCCTCAAATTCCTGGGCTCAAGCAATCCTCGCATCTCAGCCTCCTGAGTAGGTGGGACAATAGGCACGCACCATCACGGCCAGCTAATTACTTTTATTATTTTTATTTTTTGTAGAGACTGGATCTTGCTCTATTTCCCAAGCTGTTCTTAAATTTTTGTGCTCAAGTGATTCTCCCACCTTAGCCTCCCAAAGTGCTGGGGATTATAGGCTGGGTGTGGTGAGCCACCTGAGCCTGCAGTCTCTTTAATTAAGGTTATAATGCTAACCATGGCTTAAAATACTAAGCAGCATTTTCCAAATTGTTGATTACTATTACATTGATTTTGGAGAAGCTGGGAAGTAAGGAGGTGAGATGAATACTCTGACAATTAACACGTGTTAGAGAGGAAAGTTGTGTGAAGAGGCCACCAAAATAAACAGCATGAATGAATCTTCTTGTATTAGGGCGGCTGCAAACCCCAGGTAGAAAAATGACAGCCCAGGCTCCTGAACCATCGGGAACCCAGGAGTTTGCCCTACTGTGAGGAGGGGCAGGCCTAGATTTCCAGTTAAGGTGAATTAGTATTGGGACTGTTAAGAAACGACAGATTGACCAGATTTGGAGATTGCACATATTGGAAGGACTGGTCCCTAGCCACTCTCCTCGGAATAACCGAACCATTAGTTTGGAACCGGGTGGGGAGAGAAGAGGATTGACTGCCGATGTGGAGGGGGGCCTGATGTCCTTCTGCCTCTGTCCACATTCCCCGTGTGACTCACTGCAGCCCGCATTGCCTCACAGGGATCATAGTTCCCCGTAGGGCAGAGCACCTCGCAAACGCGCTCTGCTGCCTGTGAATCCTCCACAGACTTGGTGTTACAATTTGAAAACAGTTTTTTTTTTTTTGTTTTGTGGGATTTTTCCTTGTTTAATTCCAACTGAAACTGCTATTCCATGGGACAGGGAAGAGGGAGCAGGAGCCAACCAGGGAAACATGAGAGTCCGCATACCACTTGGCCACCGCCCTCACGGCCAAACCCCTACTGTGTTCCAGCAGCCTGGTTAGAGGCATATGGGGAATAGAACAGCTGATACACATCACACAGGGTCAACAGAGATCACCTCCCCCAGTTCCCAGGGGAAAGGAGAGAAATCCGTAAAGGACAGATGCACCATCTTTATTTTAAAGGAAAAAGCTCCCTCAAGATGTGTTACTAGGATCCCTTTGGACATTTGCGAGCTCCCCAATCCTACCTCCCATTGCTATTTTTGGCTACCTTATATATAAAAATAAAAACATTTAGGCAATATGACAAAAAGAGATAAAATCTTTTTTTTTAAAATATTTACAGTTACAGTGATTAAATTGGTACTAAAAATAGTAAAAATTTACTCTGTAAATTCATCAGCTAAAGTAATTTATGCTGTTCCTGATTGATTGGAGGCCTCAAAAATGTTTAATACTAAAGATGGTTGGGACAGAGTGGTCTTTTCTTTAAAAACAATATACAAACTTTAAGGCACATGTTACATATCATAAACACCGTATTTCCAAGTGGTACAGATTGTCAGTGAGTTTAGTAACTTCCCTCAAGTGGTAGTAGGCTAAAATATTACTCAGTTGTAGAACATTTATCCTCCTGATAAGATCCTTTTGCTGTAAACAGTTAATCCGTTCTTACCTCCAGGCAATCACACCAACTACTTCTCTATAAAGTTTGCCTTTCTAGACAGTGTTCAAATCTAAGGAACAAACAATAGGTTGGTGCTCTAGGGGCCTACTTTTTTACTGAGGCTACTGTGGTTTGTGAGTTCGCCATGTACATATAGGTACATGTTTTGTAATTGTTTCCTTTTTTGCTGAGGTAAAAAGTCCATTGATGGATGGACCACATTGGGGCGGTTTTGTTTCCCCGCATAGGAGAGCCGTTGAAACGGGATCCAGCTCCCTGTGGGTCTATCACAGAACCCTCCAACGTAAGACTGATAGGGAAGCGCTTGCCGTCAAGAAAACCTACTAACAGAACAAGCTGGTCAACCGGCGTCAGAACCGCGCAGAAAGTTTCATTGCAAATTCTTTGTTAAAGTGGAACTTTGTCACTACACATCCAACTTTGAAGCATCCAATAAACCATTTTAATAATATGAGCGATGTCGAGTGGACAAAAATGAAATACCATCCATGCACATTGATATTTCACTCCCCCAGACTCGACCATGGAATTCAGCTTCGAAAGAGTACCGCTCCATACAAAGCTGCACAGGTATTTAAAGAGGCGCCGTTTTGTAGGGGCAATTGGAGGGAGCCCAACAAGCAAATGAAGAACAGGGAGTAACTTGGGAGACAGGAAGCCCCCCAGGATCTGCGGCGCCAGCTCTTGAGAATTGGTAATGTGAGTATACGGTGTTCCGTGCAGCCCAGCACCTCCACATGTCCCCGAAGGTCTGACTTGGACACTTTACCCTTGCTCCACAAGGTTAAAACCGTTTTGCTTTTTTGTTTTTTTTCCTAATCATTACTTGGTAGTTATTAATCCTTCTTTGGGGAGGGACAGGGCTTTAAAATGGAAGAAAATAATTTTCATAAAATATCAAAATGGAAAAAATTTACTTTGTAAAACTTTGCTATACAAACCAAATGGCAGCTGTTGAGAATCTCAATAAAATGTTAAATGCATTTGCTGGCAGTGGTACCTTTTTGCCTAAGGTTGGGTCACTGTGTCATACCGTGTGTGTTTGGGGGCGGTGGGGAGGTGTGAAATTTTTTGTCTCACACATAAGTTGTCTCATGGGTCATAATCTTAGTTGCAGTTTTCCTTTCAAATAGGGTTACAAAGCAGAAACCATGGGCTTGGAAGTGACAGACCTGAGTGAATCCCACCTTCACTACTTTGTGCCATTGGCCTGAACTTTATTTACAAATAACCTCTTTATTTGTAAAGGTGCAACACCTCTCCCCTGGAACTATAATGACAGAATTTTAAAATACTGCCTGACACATAATAGGCACTTAATACATGGTTGCCAATAGTCACAATGATATGTACAACTTTGAACAAAGAGTCAATGACATCTTTGGGCTGGAAGGGAAACTAGACATTTGTTTTCCTGTTTCTGGGCAAAACTGACTACCTCCCTAGAAAACAAGTATTCCATATCTGCCTTTCAACTATTGAACAAGTTTGAGAGCCTGCTACATGTCAAGCATTCTCTTAGGGACAGGGGCTACGGGGGTAACCAGGCAGCCACAGTCCCTGCTGTTGTGATTATGGTTTGGCAATGCCTAATTATTTAAACTGAAACCTCGTTCAAATCTCCCAGTGATTTGTTGAGGGGCTTTATCATATTGTTAAAAAACGATATGGGACCAGCCCAAGGCCCATGGGTTTTGCCCTGACCTTATTTCTTAGCCTCATTCCTAAAAACAGAGGGTGGAGGTTGGGGTATTCTGAGCTGACTTGCCTATTTACAGCTTTTTAAAATAGTATAGTTATATGTAGTTTTGTGTATATAGGGTTTACTAGAATGTAACTTCCTTGAAGAGGTGGATGGTATATTTTTAAAATTCCATTAAAAAAAGATAAAATTTCATTAACTTAGTTGAAGTATAATGTACAGAAAGGTAGATATTTTATGTGCAGTTCTATGAATTTTTACTGCTGGAAAAAAGGTGTACTTATTTTTAATCCCTAGAGTACTCATCACACCTACAAGACATTCAATAAATGTTTGCTGAATGAATGGGACAGATGAAGCTGTAATATCTCTGAGATCACACAGGGAGATAAGAAAGTGCTAGCCTTATTCCAGTGCTTGTTCCAAGCTCGCTTGTCTCATCACAGGGCTGTTACAGGCTCAGATGAGAGCAATGTATACATCTCTAATGCCTTGGCAATACAAAATCCCATGGATAGCTCCTGATGGTTTGTTGGGGAAAGGACACTAAGTTTAAAATTAAAGGGGGAGAAACTCAGCAAAAATCACTTATGGGCTGGGCATGGTGGCTCACCCCTATAATCCCAGCACTTTGGAATCCCAAGACAGCAGGACTGCTTGAAGCCAGGAGTTCGAGACCAGCCTGGGCAACATAGCAAGACCTGCCTCTACAAAAAAATGACAGAATGAGCCAGGTGTAGTGGTACATGCCTGTAGTCCCAGCTACTTGGAAGGCTGATGTGGGAGGAACGCTTGAGCTCAGGAATTCAACGCTGCAGTGAGCTATGATCATGCCACTGCACTCTAGCCTAGGCAAAAGTGAGACCCTACCTGTAAAATAATTTTTTTTTTTTTTTGAGACGGAGTCTCGCTCTGTTGCCCAGTCTGGAGTGTAGTGGTGCAGTCTTGGCTTGCTGCAAACTCCACCTCCTGGGTTCAAGCGATTCTCCTGCCTCAGCCTCCTGACTTACAGGCACCTGCCACCATGCATGGCTAATTTTTTGTGTTTTTAGTAGAGATGGGGTTTCACCATGTTGGCCAGGGTGGTCTCGAACTCCTGACCTCATGATCCACCTGCCTCAGCTTCCCAAAGCACTGGGATTACAGGCATGAGCCACCGCACCAGGCCTGTAAAATAAATTTTTAAAAATCACTTGTGATTTTCTGCACTGCAGCCTGTCTAATAGAGCCTTAATAACTGGGGAGTAAGCGACTTCATCACATCTCCTAAATGTGACAGGAACTAGGTGCATAATCTGACCTTATGCACTTTAATACTGCCTTTTTTAAAGCATTTTTTCAACACATATTCTGGGACTAAAAAAATCAAGATGTGCTCCTCTACTAAAGTCTCCACTGTCCAATTGGAATTGCAGTCTAGACAAACTAAGGAAAAGTGATGGCCATATTCTGAAGAACAAGTAGGTCTCAGCAGTTACATACTCTTCACCAAAATGCTGTTTGATCCTCATCCTGAGAGCATATTTTTTAAAATCTCCAAAGCTCACCACTCATTAATAACCCAACAGTTTTATCAAGACTATGGGTTATAGCAAAGATGCCTCTGCTGTGTCCTTGTTCTCTCTGCAAGCTTTTTACCAGGTGCTAGACTGGAGACTTGCTGGGTGCTAGACCACAGTGATTAGGTCATAGCTGAATGTGAAGATGGCTGGCTGTTCTTTCAGAAGGAACCTGGCTGGAGTTCCTATTGCTCAAAGCTCCAGCTTGCAGCATTGGGCTAGAGCTGATGGAAGGAGAGCTGTTACCATCCTGTTCCACATGAATGCTACACTGTGAAAGAACAGCATCATCTGACTTGGGCAACAAGGTAGTGTTCAAGGCGTCTTAGAGGGCCTAATCAGAACTTACCAGCTGTAGCGTAGAACTCCCTCAAATGCAAATGCTGGACCTCTGCAGCACAAATTACTCAAGCTGTTTAGTATAATAGAAATGAAAATTCCCCATCCTTAACCTATTATCATCAAGAGTAGCCAGGGCAGGGGAAAGTGCAGTAGACAGCAAACCCGATTTTAAACAACTCTAGAATAACTGATGTCTGTAAATGGAACGTGTGCGGACATGATACATGCCTCCTTAATAAACACCCGAGATGGAGGTATTGTGGATCAAAAAGGGACTCCTGTTTAGTCTTACACCAAGCACAACACAGGCAGTGGAACAGAAAGCTTCAGGTTTGTCTTCACCGGTCGAACTTGTGATATCCATCAGCGACAGGAATCCTGTCGCCTCTTCCACTGATGCTCCTCATTCCCAGGCCACACAACACGAAAGTGTGGGCTGTAAGCAGAGCCAGGCTAGTAGTCCAGGAACTAGGTCGAGCCACTAGGGTGAAGCAGTGCCTAGTTGGTCTTCTTAGGAGAATCTCAGCTCCTCATAAACCTTTCAAGAATCATTCATGTGAAAACTGCCAACGTCCTGCCTTACTGCCACTACTAAATCCGTGAGGTTACGATGCTCCCAGTCTTGAATTGTTACCGCTTCCCCTAATCCTGCTAGGGTCCAGGACGAGGGTGCTGATATGCCTAGCGGTACTCTCTTGTGATGTCTGCAATGGTCACACTTGTTTCTGGTGATGCAGGAATAACAGCGAAAAATAGTTTACCGCATGACACGACAGAGAGTAAAACAGGTCACAGATTAACTGGCAGCCACTAGTGCATATCGTGTTGGTTATATGGGGGAAGAGGTCCTAGCACACAGATAATTATACTGCCCCAAGTTCCCAAGTGTATGCTGAGTGGATGCAGATCACCGGCCGAGCACCTGGGGGCAGGGCTTTAAACCTTGGACTAAATCCACTCCTGAGCGCTCCAGGATATCTGCTGGCAGGTGCACTAAGGATGTGCACAGCACGTGTGTTTGATGATGCAGTCCAATTGGGAAGTGGATAAAGTGTGTTTATTTTCTTCTGTGTATGTTTTTGTAAAAAGGAAAAGGAAGCAAAAGACTCCTTCCTTCCAGACCTTGTGTCCACTGAGCTTGGAGTGGGTGGAGCCCCCTAGGAGAAGTTGTAGGAATAGAAGGCAATGGGATTGACTATCATGGATAGTAGTCCATGACGAGGAGGAGCCCGATGCACCTGGCCCCTAGGCTGGCCCCACCCAGAGCGGAGGAGTGCCTCAGCTTCATCAGGGTGAAGCTGCAGAAGAAGTTCTGAACCTGGATCTCTTTGCCCTGGTTCAGCGCCAAAGAAAACCTGGAAGGCTTTCCCCTTCCGCCATGATTGTAAGTTTCCGGAGGCCTCCCCAGCCATGCTTCCCATATAGCCTGCAGAACCATGAGCCAATTAAACCTCTTTCCTTTATATCAGCGCCAAAGAAAACCTGGAAGGCTTTCCCCTTCCGCCATGATTGTAAGTTTCCGGAGGCCTCCCCAGCCATGCTTCCCATATAGCCTGCAGAACCATGAGCCAATTAAACCTCTTTCCTTTATAAATTACCCAGTTTCAGGTGCTTCTTTACAGTAGTGCGAGAACAGACTAATACAAGTACTCAATAACTTGAGTAAATAAAGGGCTGAATAAATCAACGAAGTGAAACAGATAAACACTATGGGCGACCAGAGGAGATGACTTACTCCTGGAGGCCATCATCGGGGTGGCCTTTATGAGGAGTCTTTGAAGGATAGAGAGGATCTGGACAGGCAGAGGAGAGTGACTAAAGACCTCAAAAATGGGATCATAAAGGCATTAGGGACAATGAAGATGCCAGTCTGATCAGAGCAGAGAGTTCCACAGAGAGGCAGAAAATGGCCATATTTACAAATCAGAGAGAAAGATATGGTACTGCTGGTCCTAAAGGGAGGAGGATGGACTTGTCATTTTGAAATGATTCAAAACCAAATGGTCAGTGCCAAGTTTTTACGATGCAAGGTCCAAGGCTTGCCCCTCAAAGGCAAAGCCTTGGGTTGAAAATTGATGGTGCTGAGCCAGTGTAATTAATAGAACAGCATCTAAGAGAGGTGTGTTCTCACTTGTGCATGGTGGAGAAGGAAGGACTCTTAAAAATGATATGGTCTGGCCGGGCGCGGTGGCTCAAGCCTGTAATCCCAGCACTTTGGGAGGCCGAGACGGGCGGATCACAAGGTCAGGAGATCGAGACCATCCTGGCTAACACGGTGAAACCCCGTCTCTACCAAAAAATACAAAAAACTAGCCGGGCGAGGTGGTGGGCGCCTGTAGTCCCAGCTACTCGGGAGGCTGAGGCAGGAGAATGGCGTGAACCCGGGAGGCGGAGCTTGCAGTGAGCTGAGAGCCAGCCACTGCACTCCAGCCTGGGCGACAGAGCGAGACTCTGTCTCAAAAAAAAAAAAAAAAAAGATCTGGTCTAACTCGCTTATTTGGCAGAAAGAAAAAAGGAGACCAAAAGAAGGGAAGACTGCCAGACAGAGGCGGAGGTAGGACTTGAATTTGGAGTCCTGCGAGATGTGCTGCCTGTGCTACCCGGCTGACTCCTCCTCCCCGGGGCAGCCAGGAAGGTAGTCTGCATTTCTCAGTTCGGCTGTTCCTAAGGAGATGGGCCAACCCAGACCCCATAGTCCCTCTGGAAAACGCTGAAGGTATTATGTGGGTTTCAGCCCATGGGCGATATTCTGTTCATGTAGAATGTGTCTGACCTATAGTCACAGTGGGATCAGAGAAGGCCTTGAGTGACTGCCAAGAGCTGGAGCTTTATCAGGCAGAGGGAGGTCTCTGGGGAGAAGGAGAATGCAGGGCCTGGGAGCACGCCCTGCTGGTGAGGAAGCTGGCCTGTGGTAGCTGGTCTGGGGGCTCCCTCCTTGCATATCCAGGTGGGCCTAAAAGTGGTACATCCCATCTGCCTTTCTCCAAAAAGAGTTTGATTTCCTTTCCCAGTGCTGAGCTTTTTTCTGCCTTGACACAGTGATAAGATTGTGTTCCTTTCACCTGGAACTCGAGATCATTGAGCAGCAGGAGCAGCAATTTAAGAAGAAAAGGCTGGCAAAGGGAATGCAGCACTGAACTACCCAAAGACCAAAATCTTTTTGTGGCCTTCAAGGCCCCTGGTGTCTGGCTGAAAGGGAGAGCACAAAGATGTGTGACTGAAGGTCTGTGCTCCCATCACATCTCTGCTATCACGCTACTATGTGCAAACACTCAACCTCTCTGAACCTCAGTTTCCTCATCTGTAAATTGAGGAGAATATCGCCACCGTCCCTGGGCTTGTGGGAGGTTCAAATGAAGTTCAGCTCTACATAGATATTTGTCACTGATTTGCAGTCTTCCTCAACTAACCCCCTGTAAGCCCTCAGTTGCTTATCTGCTGGGGCTGGAGGTGAAAGGATCAATGAGGAGGCAGCTGAGACTTTCTGCAGAAGTGCCCCTGGATAGCAGAATCAGAGTATGACCAAAAAAGGTCCTCAATGATAAAGGAGAATGACAGAAAGGAGGGGAGAAGAAGGAAGGGAGGTGGGTTTGGGAGGGTGTACAAAATCCATTTATTCATCTCTCATTTATTTGAGCCTACCGTGTACCAAGCACCATGCTGGGCCCTGGGGACTCAGATGAACAAGACTCATTCATTCATTCATTTATTCAATATAACAATTATTAAGGTACTTGTATGAAGCTGCCAGGTGCTGGCATAGAGAGGGAGTCAGGCAGGCAAATGAGCAATTGAAATGCAGGCTGGTGAATAGCTTAAGACAGGATGTACAGAGGGAGGCAAAGGGCATTGCAGATAGAGAGAGGCCTCCTATTCTGAGGCTGCAAGGAATGCCCCAAGGCTGGAAGGGACAGTATGTGTTGTGGTGACAGGGGAGCCTGGAAAGGCCAAGAAAGACCCTGACTGCCACCAGGAGTTTGAACTACATGTACATGGGGAGCCAGTGAGCACCTTCCCAAAGGGAAACACCAGACTCAGATTCCAGTTTGGATACAGTGTGGCCAAGTGGAATGGGACTGGTGGATGAAGCAAAGAGGAAAGGAAGAAGAGATGAGACTCTGGAGATGGTTGGGAGGACTGGGTGACTGATTGACCTTTATGGGGTAAGGGGAGGGGACAGGTAGCCATGCAACCTGTATTCACTGAAATGTTAGCAGAGGAGGGTATGGGGGAGCGGAGGGGTGTGTGGGCCATCTGAGTGGACATGTTCAGTGGGCAGACCAGAGCTTGAGACTGATTGGAAGTTATCAGCACATTAATCCATGTTTCTTAATCCTGGTTGCCTATCACAGGCCCCAGGGAACTTATTAAGCACATGGGTTCCTAGGCCCTCCCGAGGCACACTGAATCAGAATCTCCGGAGTGGGGCCCAGCAATGTGTATACTGCAGCTCAGTGTTCCTGGTCCTTGTGGTTGTGTAGAGGATTCCTAAGACCAGCCACAGGCTCAATGATTGGCTATAAGAACCCAAAGGACTTAGAAAAACCATTATGCCCACAGTGATGGATCATTACAGTGAAAAGATACAGGTTAAAACCAGAAAGGGAAAACAGAGAAACAAGGCACCAGCTTCCAATTATCCTTTCCCAGTGGAGTTGTACAGACAATGGTTAATTCTCCCAGCAGTAATATGTAACAGCACATGCTAAGTGTTGTCAACCAGTGAAGCCCAACCAAGCCTTAGTGTTCAGGGTTTTTCTTGAGGGGTCAGTCATGCAGGCATGCAGCTCCTGGGGGATTGACCCCAGCTACTCAGGCTTCAGCCCCTAGAGAAATCAAATGGACACAGCAAGGCCCAAAGCCTCAGGCTTACAAAAACATTGTTAGAAGGCAGAATATTCCAAAGGCTTAGAGGTCAAGGACCTCTCAAGAGCTGGTCAAAGACCAGTCCTTTTTTGGGGATGTGCAGGGTTGGAGTGGTCCAAGGCTAGTTAGAGCTAACTAACACTTTGCTGCCCAGTAGTCTATGTTAGAATGCCCTGAGGAGCTTCCAGAACGCTCTATGGCCAGACTGCATCCCAGACCAATCACTCAGAGTCTCTGGAGGGGGGTGTGGGTCTGTCCAAGGTCAAGCCCCACTGCCGTAGATTGTAATTGATACCAAAGGAGGGAGTGAGCTCATCCCAGAGGGAATGAGGAGAGAGTGCTCACAGATGGAAGAGATGGCCAAGAACAGTGGACTAAGCAGCAGAGGCTGCAGACTGCAGGAAGGATGGCACACAGGGAAGGAGCAGCCAGAGAAAGGGGCAGAGAACCAGAGTCCCTATGGTCTGGACAGCAAAGAGAGAGAGCAGGTAGTCAAGTCACTTAGGTGGCCTGGTGCCTTAGTCAGCTCAGGCTGCTATAACAAATTATAACAAATTACCAGGTAGCTTAGACAGTAATTTATTTCTCATAGTTCTAGAGGCTGGGAAGTCTGCAATTAGGCTGCCAGCATGATTGGGACTGGGTGAGGACTCTTTTCTTGGTTTCTCATACGGATGCCTCCTCGCTATATCCTCACATGGCAGAGAGAGAAGGCATGCTTACTTATGTTTCTTCCTATAAGGGCACTAATCCCATCATGCAGGATACAAACATTCAGTGCATAGCACCTGGGAAGGCTCAGTTAGGTCCAGGGGTAGGAGCAGGGTGCAAGGAAGAGCAAAAATTTCTGTCAGCCTGCCACTCTCCTCCTCTTCCACCTCTACTTCCTCCTCCTGCTCCTCCTCCTCCTCCTTCTGATCCCCTCCCTCCTTCCCCTCTGCAGCTCTCCACTCCCCTCCTAGACTTTCTTGATAGAACCAGAAGGGGATGCTTGAATTGGCCTGGACTGCCCAGCCTGTACGGTTCTGGGAGTGGGGTGGGTGGATGGAGTGACCTCAGCAGGCCCTCCCAGCTCTACCCTTCTGTGGTCCTGTGGTTGTGACTGGATCTCCAGGATGGACTTTGACCTTTCCAGGTCTAAGCACTGAAGATGGCTTGGTGCTTCTCACCAGGGGGAAATTCAAAATAAAAACAAAATCACAAACCATATAACTTTTATATGTATGCTAAAAATAAAATGGCTTTTTTCTTGAATTTTCCAAGCAAAATTCTGAATATTTGTAAGCTAAACCTCCTTTGCCCTCTTTTGGAGGATGTACTGGTTGTGGAGCCACTCTGAGTCTGCCTTGGTTCACCTATGTCCTGGGTCACCCAGCTCTGTGGACCTTTGAGTCTCAAGCCCATGAACGCCAGGGCAAAGGCCTTTGGAGCCCCTACTATTCTTCCTGGGGTGGGGGACACACTGATTCCTCTGCATTTTCCAGCACTCCCTCATCTCCACCCTAATGGCTCTTCAGGGGAGAAGGGCTTTGATGCGTTATTCAGGGATCTCCAGGGCCAACCCTCAGCTCACTCCCAACCTATGACTCACCATGGCTAGAGCTAGGCTGAGCTCAGGGGAGACCCAGGTGAACAGAAGCCATCCCTGACCTGGACCAGGAGCAGGAGGAGGGAGCAGGACTCTGATCAGCGTCAGTCTTGCCAGACAGGGGCCCAGAAGCTTGGGGATTCTGGGGATGCCTTGGCCTGGGGCTCGAGGATCCTCCAAGGGAGGTGTCCAGGAAGAGGGGAACATGAGCTCCTAAAGCTACAGCAGAGACTCAGGCCATGACACATGATGACAGCTGGTACAATGTGGGATTCCTGGAGCAGGGCCTCTGCCTGGCATGTGGCAAGAGCTCAAAAACTAATGGTGGGATCAAATTGTCACCAGCAGAGCCCATCTAGGGTCAACCAAAGAGCCTCCTGCCACCTTGGCCTGTCTCACTGGGGTTCTGCCTTGCTGATTCTGAAATTCTGAAGGTGATTATAGATAAGCAGTTGGTGGCCCTCTCCCAGCCTGGTCCTTCCTGGCCTGGCCACACACCACTTCCAGGAAGCCCTGATGTCCACTGCCATGTGGTTTCCTCTGCTCTGAGTGTGGATCTGGTGTAAGCTTGGCATTGGAAGTCGCTGGGCTGGATTCAGACCCTGGGTCCCGGTACAGCAATGTCACTCATTAACCGCATGGTCTTAGGCAGGTGACTTAATCCCTGTGAGCCTTGATTTCCTCATCCACAAGTGAAAACTAATACTAGTCCCTATTATCAGAGCTCACAGAGTGAAGTGCGGAGCACAGTGCCTGGCATATGAGAAGCACTAAGCATGTGTTAACCGGATGAACTGGAGGAAATGAAAAAGTGGGGCCTGCCCAGGGATTGACCTAGGGAAGCAACTCCGGGCTTCCTCTCCAGAAGGATCTGGGCCAAACCCTCCCCATCACCCAGAAGGCCTCAGGGGCCAGCAGGCGAGTGGGGAGGAGAGAGTGACAGTGAGGAGGACACCTCTAGACCTAGGAGGGTCCTGTGGGGACCCTTCCTGGCACCCAAAGATGAGGGAGAAGAGGATTAAAGGCAGGAGCTTTCTTAGGACTTATTGAGTCATTATAGGATTGGATTGCACAAGCCCAGTTTACATGATAAAGCTCCTTTTGGAAGGGGTGGTTTTAAGAAACAATTTAGCTTCCATGGGCAGCAATAAATGTGAATGCCTAATCAGAATTCAGTCCTCTCCAAAAAGCATCCAAACCTTTGGAAGTTGGTTTTAAAGGAGGTTTCTCCCTGACTCCCACCCAGCCCCTGCCCTCGAGGACCCCTCACCCCCTAAAAGGTGAGCTGTCCAGTCATCTGGGAAGGGAAACAGCTTCAATTGCTGCCTAGCCCTACGACCCAGTTCCTTTTTTTTTTTTTTTTTGGAAATGGTTTGGTGCTTCTACCCAGGGGAAATTCAAAATAAAACAAAACCACAAACCATACAACTTTTATATGTACTCTAAAAATAAAATGCCTTTTTTCTTAAATTTTCCAATTGCAAAAGTCTGAATATTTGGAAGCCATACCTCCTTTGACCTCTTTTGAGTCTTGCTCTGTCACCCAGGCTGGAGTGCAGTGGCTTGATCTCCGTTCACTTCAACCTCCACCTCCTGGGTTCAAGCGATTTTCCTGCCTCAGCCTCCCAAGTAGCTGGGATTACAGGCGCGCGCCACGACGCCAGGCTAATTTTTGTATTTTTAGTACAGATGGGGTTTCACCATGTTGGCCAGGCCGGTCTCAAACTCCTGACTTCAGGTGATCTGCCTACCTCGGCCTCCCAAAGTGCTGGGACTACAGGCATGGGCCACCGCATTCGGCCCAACCCGGTTCTTTTGTCAACTCTTTGTTCTGTGATCTTTGTCACCCCATCTCTTTTCAAAAGCTGTGTGCTATGTTTTGTTGTTATTGTTTTTTGAGACAGGGTCTCCCTCTGCCACCCAGGCTGGAGTGTAGTGGTGTGATCTCAGCTCACTGCAACCTCTGCCTTGAGGGCTCAAGTGATCCTCCCACCTCAGCTTCCTGAGTAGGTGGGACTATAGGTGTACACTACCATGCCCGGCTAATTTTTGTATTTTTCACTGTAGAGACAGGGTCTTACCATGTTGCCCAGGTTGGTCTCAAACTCCTGGGCTCAAGCAATCCTCCTGCTTCAGCCTCCCAAACTGCTGGGATTACAGGCATGAGCCACTGTGGCTGGCAAAAGTTGTGATATTTATGGGTTGGGGGGAACATCAAGCTAGTAGAAGCTTGCTTGGCTTGCTGGATCTTGGGAGATTTTGTTGCCATCCTAAATCTTGGGCCTCTCTCACCTGGAGCTGCAGCAGACATTTCAGCCACACCTCACAATCCTGATTTCAGCTCTCCCCTCTCCCACCACATGACAACCAGGAGCTTCATTAGAAAGCCTTAGCCTGACACTATAACCTTTACCCTGCATTGGGCAATGCCTCCCCTGGGAGCCTCCCACCCTCCACTGTCCTCTATTTGTGACATTTACCTTGATGTTTGAGCACCAAGTTCCTCCCTCTTGGTGTCCCACATCAACAAACCAGATGAATACAAAAAAAATTACATAATTCCTATGAGCCAACCAGGGTGAAAGTGAAGGAAATGGGGGGTAGATTATCTATCACCCCTGGTTCAAGTCAATTAAAGACATACAGGCCGATCATTGACTCAAATATGGCCTGATCTAGAAGTGTGGGAAAAAAATGCCAATTCTATCAGCTTTGTCCTCAGACCCTGACATGAAAGCAAAGTTCACATCTACTGTCCTGATTCTGAAGGAGGCCACCCGTGATCGGCAGTTCCATTAGCTTGTTCTGCACATGTGTGAATATAGCCTCCGGATCTCCCCCAGCTTCCCACCCCATCCTTCATGCAGAAGTCACTATATGTTTGGATAGATTCCAGGGTGCCATGGGGCCATGTCTGCCAATGGGTAGGGGGACTACTATGAAAAGGTTCTGCACTTGGGGCCCCCATGAGCCTCCTATGGCAGGACAGGCTAGTCCTGGGGTGCAAAGCCTGGTCATCTCACTTCCATTCCTATTCTAGGCCAGGCACTCCTGGTGCCTCAGGCTCCTGCCCCTGTGTCAGCCTGTATGTGGTAGGATTCTGAGGTCCATGTTGGGTTAGAGCAGTAGGTCTCAGTCGGGAGACATTGTCACAACTAGGGAGAAGGTGCTGCTGGTATCTAGTGGGTCAAGGTCAGGGATGCTACTAAACATGCTACAGTGCACAGAACAGCCCTCATAACAAAGGTCTATCAAGTCCAAAGTGTCAAAGAGAAACCCTGGGTTATGGGAAGGGGTGTCCTCCAGAGAGCATGGCCTTAGATTTTCAGCCCCTCTAAGAATGAGATGTTCCTTGTTTATTTTCTCCATCTCTCATCGGCCCAGATGTAGGGGAGGGAATAGTTAGACCAAGGTAGGATCCAAGCACTCCTGATCCTCTGAGCCAAATATGGTTCTCCAGATAGCACAATTTCCCCTAAAAATGCAGTCCAAAATGGAACATGCTTCCTTCCATCTTCTAGTACATTGGCTTTAAAACTCATCTTAAAATATGAAAAGACATTTACTGTAGCACTGTTCACAACTGAAAAGATATAAAAAAAAAAACCTAAATGTCCACTTATAAGGACCAGATAAGTAAATTACGGTACATTCATGCAGTGGAATTATATGCAGTTGTTAAAAGAGTGAGGTAGCTCTAAATATAATGATATGAAACAATCTCCAAGACATATTATTAAGAATCCCATGGCCAGGCACAGTGACTCACAACTGTAATCCCAACACTTTGGGAGGCCCAGGTGGGAGGAGGGCTTGAGCTAAGGAGTTTGAGACCAGCCTGGGCAACATAGTGAGACCACATCTCTATGAAAATAAAACAATTATCTGGGCATGGTGGTGCACACCCGTGATCTCTGCTACTTGAGAGACTGAGGTGGGAGGATCACTTGGGTCCACGAGGTAGAGGCCGCAGTGAGCTATGACTGTGCCACTGCACTCCAGCCTGGGTGACTGAGCAAGACCCTATCTCGAGAAAGAAAAAGGATACCAGCAAGATGCAGGAACAATATGCCTGGTGTACTAATACTTGTAAGAAAATATTATTTTAAAATACTATTTAAACCTAGATGCTGAGTGTGAATTAGACACTCTCAGAAAAGATACACAAGAATGGAGTAACACTGGTTGTCTCTTGGGAGGGGAGCTGGGGCCGCGACTAGGAAGGGATAGAAGAGAGATTTACTATTCACTCTAGGTCCTTTGTAACTTTTGAATGTTGTACTCTGTGCATGTGCTATCTATTCAAAAACAAACACAGACGGTCTCCAGTTTATGATCGTTCGACTTAATATGTTTAGATTTTATAATGGTGCAAAAGTGATACACACTCAGTGGGAACTGTACTCCGAGTACCCATACAACCATTCTGATTTTTACTTTCAGTATTCAATAAATTACATGACATATTCAATACTTGATTGTAAAACAGGCTTTGTGTTGGATGATTGTGCTCAGCTGTAGGCTAATGTAAGCATTCTGAGCATGTTTAAGGTAGGCTAGGCTAAGCTATGATGTTCAGTAGGTTGAATGTATTAAATGCATTTGCAACACGATATTTTCCATTTACAGTGGGTTTATTGGGAGGTAACTGCATCGTAAATCAAGGAACCTCTGTAGAGTACACACAATGGAACATTATTCTACCTTAAAAGGGAATAAAATTCTGATACAGCCTACAACATGAATGAACCTTCAAAACATTATGCTAAGTAGAATAAGGCAGACACAGAAAGACAAATCTGTATGATTTCACTTACACAAGGTACCTAGAATAGGCAAATTTATAGAGACAAAAAGTAGAATAGTGGTTACCAGGGTCTGGGGGGAGAGGGAAGGGAGTTACTGTTTAATAGACACAGAGTTTCTGATTGGGATAATGAAAAAGTTCTGGAGGTGGGTAACAGCGATGGTTGTACAGCATTGCAAATGCACCTCACGGCACTGAACTGTCCACTTAACAGTGGTTAAATGGTATGTTTTATGTTACAAACATTTTACCAGAAAAGAAAAACAAATACATAACATAATCTATTTTAAAATATATGTTTTACAATTTCAGTTTCTAACAACCACTTAATAAAAACCCACCACCTCCAGTGGGAGTGTGTGGCATCGAAGAGCCTGAGCTTTGGAACCAAACTGAACTAAGTTGGACTCATGGCTCCATTAGTGACTAGTTTTGTCACCTTCTAAATTAATATTCTAGATAGAGCAACTAAATCAACCTTCCAGAGTAGAGGTCAGTAAACTTTTTCTGTAAAGGGCTGGACAGTGAATATTTTAGGTTGTGCAGGCTATATATGGTCTCTGCTGCCAGCAACTACTTAATGTAAAAGAAGCAGTCAGCCGGGGGCGGTGGCTTACACCTGTAAACCCACACTTTGGGAGGCCAAGGTGGGCAGATCACAAGGTCAGGAGATCAAGACCATCCTGGCCAACATGGTGAAACCCCGTCTCTACGAAAAATGCAAAAATTAACTGAGCGTGGTGGCACATGCCTGTAATTCCAGCTACTTGGGAGGCTGAGGCAGGGGAATCACTTGGACCTGGGAGGCAGAGGTTGCAGTGAGTGGAGGCTGCAGTGAGCTGAGATCGCACCACTGCATTCCTGCCTAGCAACAGAGCAAGGCTCCATCTCAAAAAGAAAGAAGCAGTCATAGACAACACATGAGTGAATGAACAAGGCTGTGTTCCAATAACAACAGGTAGTGGCTGGATTTGGCCCCCAAGCTGCAGTTTGCCAACCTCTGCTCTATGGCTCTCTGGCTTGTTGTGGGAATAATTGGGGCAATGTGTCAAATTGTTTGCTCAATGCCTTATGTATAATAAGCAGCCAGTAAACATTTTTTATTGATGTGGTTGTTGAGGTAGGTGCTGAGACTGCAGAAAAAGGAAGTCACATTTATTGAGCACCTACTGTACACACAGTAGGGTCAACTCTTAATGGGACAGGACTTCATTTGTTATTTTTGTTAGTTACTTAATCAAAACATCTCATGTTGGCATGGAGCTTCGTGCTTTGGGTCCATTAGCTTGTTTCATCTTCCTGATTACTCTCTGGAGTAAATTTCTAAATCAGGAAGCCAGGCCTCCAAGCTCCCTCTGCTAGGGAGAGCAGAGGCAGTGTTTGAAACTTCAACCATCCTATTTCAAAGCCTGGGTTCTCAAGCAGGGGTGGTACTGCCTGCCCCTTCTCCACCCTGTTCCCTCCACCCTGAGAGATTTGGAAATGTCTGGGGCTGTTTTGTGGGGAAGGGGTACTTAAAAGAATGAGGAAGCACTGCTGGATTTTAGTGGCCAGGGTCCAGGAATGCCAAACGCCAGGCAGACTTGTTTAAATGTCCGTAAAACAAAAAATTACCCAGTCCCAAATGGACTCCCAAATGTCAGCGGCGCTCCACATCATGCTGCCCAGATGCAACTTTATTGCCACCCTCCCTTGAGCAGCTCGAAGTCCTATGGGGAGAGGGTGCATGGTGCACAGAGTGGTCAGCGCGAGGATAGATGGAGGCTTCCCTCGAGGACGAGGTGGTATGGGGAAGATGCCTTCATTTTTGCTGAGAGTGGAAGAGACAGGGGGCACAAGTTATTAAATTTTAAGTTGAGCAGATTCTTTCTGTTTCCCTCTAAATCTGCATGAAAGGCAGTGTGGAGTAGTAGAAAGAGCTCTGGATTGTCAGTGGCTAAAACCATCAACTTGACCACTGAACAGCTATGCAAGTAGGGTAACTGGCTTGACCTCTCTGGACTTCAACATTCTCGGAGTGAAAAGGAGATCATGACACACGCTTGTCCCCTTGCAGGGCTGTGGCTAGGTTCAGGTGGAGCAACTGAGTGAAAGTACACACCTCTGTACAAAGGGCAGGCATGTTACTAAGTGAATTATAAAGCAATTGTCAACACAATAAAGCTCTTCCCTTTTAAATCTTCGTTTGGTTTCCATCTAACAGCCCAGGTGCAGATAACTGCCACCGCTGCCCCTCCTGCTCAAAACATTGAGATTTCGCTTTGATTGCATCTCCAGCAAAACCAGCCAGGGCGAAAAATGAGCCCAGGCGAGAGCGGCTGTGCTTCTTGTTGGCCATACCTCCTCAGAGTCATGGAGAAGCCATCCATTCCCAGCCAGAGGCTGAGCGAGAAAAGGGGATGGAACAGCTTGAGGGGGTCACCTGTGGGTCAGACCTCACAAGCCGGTTTTCCCCCAGGACAGGAGGGGAGGGGCTAATAGTTCCTTTTGGTCAAAATGTCAAGTTGGAATCAATCTATATAAATGTCAAGCTTGCTCTATATGCAAAAGTGAGGAGGTCATCATAGCAGGAAGTCTGTCTGCAGGATGAGGTACAGACATTTTCTCTCTGATTTCTCAAGACTGATTTCTCTTTTTCTACTCAGAGCCCAGATGGCAGCTGGGTCCCCTGCCTCTGGAGATCTAGCTAACTGTGGTCCTGCCTCTGCAATTCTACACGTTCCGAAGGCTTCCCCAAACTCTCTACAAGGGTGTGGGGGAACTGCATCAAGCATCACGTGGCCTGTCCCCCTGCATGTCCTTGTCAACCTAGCCACGAAACTTGATCCTTCTCTAGTTCCAAAAACAAAAACAGAAAAAACATTTCCACATGGATCCCAAAGAGAGAGAATTTGAGGACATTTCCCCATGCCAACACAGTAAGCAACCTTGTTTTGCAGCAAACAGGTGTTGGAGTCAAACTCTAGAACCCAACTCCCTTACTTATGTAATGGGGTGACCTCAGGAAGTCACTTGGCCACTGGGTTCAGTATTTTCATCTGTAAAATGAGGCTGTGGATCTCTACATTAAAAAGCTGTTATGAGGACTCAAATTTGTCATGTAAATGGCAAGCACATAATACATGCCTATTTCAGTTAGAGCTCTTGGACACAGATTGATTTATTTAAATCACTTCCTTGTATTTAAAAGGAAGGTGGAGGCTGCCCTAACTGCAGAGCCCGGCAACCCGCCATGTGTAAGAAGAACTGGATCAGAGCTCTGCCTCTGTTTCTTTGCATTCCCAGGGCTCTCCTCTCTTCTATGTAATTGTTTCCTTTTCTGTCCTCCAGCCTTCCTTATAGCATAAAATGACTGCAGCTGTGCCAGGTATTGCATCTACCTTCTGCAGCATCCAGAAGAAGAAAGCTCTTTTTTCTTTGACGTGGAACAAAAGTCCTGGGTGGTGCTCTGATTAGAACACTTCAGGTCACGTTCCCACTTCAGAAGCCATCATTGAGGCTGGGGGCATCTATTCCATGATTGGCATAGGTGACAAAGGGGTGGGATTATGCTGTGTTCCCTTTGCGGGGCTCCAAAGTCCAGGTTCCTCCATGTGCAATCCTGTCTTCACATCTGTGTCCCCAAAGCCTGGCACAATGTTTGACACACAAGGAGACATTCAGTAAGAGCTTATTGAATGAATGGTGCTTGTTGAATGAGGATTATAAAATCTAAGGAGAGAATAAGTGTGTGTGGCATTCTCTGAATCAGTTGCTCAGTTAGTGGGAATTTGCCAGATATTCTTTTCAATGAAATCCCAGGTTGCAAATGTTGACCTTCGCCTATTCCCAGAGAGCAGCTTGCTTCTCCTGGTGACACCTGGGAAAGCCTATACATCCCCTTGCCAGGCCTCATGAGCCGTCTGAAGGCTGACGGTGCTGCCTCTGCAGCCTCTGCACAGCTCACTCATGCCGGGGAGCATGAGAGTCAAACATCCAATTCCATTAATCATTGAGTAGTCCAATAAGGGAGATTAAATTTATCTTTAAATAGCTTTTTTTTTTTTTTTTTTTTGAGACGGAGTCTCGCTCTGTCGCCTGGGCTGGACTGCAGTGGCCGGATCTCAGCTCACTGCAAGCTCCACCTCCTGGGTTTACGCCATTCTCCTGCCTCAGCCTCCCGAGTAGCTGTTAAATATCTTTTCAAATGAGGAGGAAATTGAGATTTGAAAGGGCAGGGCTTTTAAAAAACAAAATCAGAGTGTGTGGGGAGCTGAGCCCCCCGTAGCCATCCTGAGGGACTTTCTCTGTGGCTGACATGAAGATCTTGGCAAGGTGAGGATATAAAGTCTGGGGGAGCAGAGCCACAGTGCCCACGCCCCAGAGAGGGACACCGACTCCAGGGTGTGGTGGAGGAGGTGGAACAGCTGAGCCCCACGCTTCACAGAGACCCTGCTGTGGGCCCACCGGAGCACACAGCATGGGAGGTGAAGGAGGTGATGGAGCCGGGTCACACAGCATTCAGCCTGGGCTGCCCCGAGCCTCCGCGGCCAACACCCAGGTGTGGGATGCCCATTCGACAGTGCCCCAAGCTTGGGGAGGATGAAAAACGCCAAACAAATAACTCGAACAAATCCCTCCTTGGGGTTCGGACCCACACTCCTGCTGGCAATGTCCTGGATAGCCCATGGCCTCCTCCAACCCACTGCGTCCAAACACCAACTCATCACCCCACTCATGCTTGCTGCTCCCCAGTTCTGACTCCAATCTTTGTAACAGCCCCTCCAGACCCCCTCAGACTTCCTGAGAAGCTGCTTGGACATTGTCCTAGACCATCCCCCACCTACTTCTGCACAGCCATAACTTACTGTTGCCTCTCTCAACCCTCCCCTTCCAGCCCTCCCAGCCCCTCTCACCTGGATTGGCCTTTCTGGCTCTAGTCTTGCCCTCTCCAAACTTCCCTCCACATCTCGCCAAATCTGCGCTTGCAAGACACAGATCATATCCTGCTAGCCACCTCCTCAAAAATCTTCAAGGGCTCCCCATGGCCTACAGAATAAAGTCTATGTTCTTAACGGAACACCCAGCACCCACCACTTGTCATTCTGTTCTCATTTCCAGTGCATAAGGAGCCTTGTTCTCAGAGCCCGAGGACACTTTCCTGTCTCAGAGCCTTTGCTTGTGCCGCTCTGGACACCAGGCCTGCCTTCTCCCTTTCTCTTCGTCCTGAAGACCTTCTCATTTTCCAGGCTCCTGTTTCAATGCCTCCTCCTGCAGGCACCTCCCTGCGGGTGTGGGGACAGGAGTGGGTGGCTGTTTTTTCCTTCCTGCCACTGCCCCATGCTGGTGTCTCTTTCAGCATGTTTTTCATTTGGCCTAGGGCAGTGAGGACAGTGGCCTGCTAGCTATATTCGGCATTTATGTTGTATCAGACACAGCCACGTGAATTTCCACCCATGATCTCATTGAATCTACACAGTTAGCAGAGGCGGTTTGTCCTGTTTCATGGACAGGAACTTGAGGCTCAGACAGGAGAAGTGATTTGCCCAAGCAAGGGACAGAGCCGCACTCTGCACTCTCGGTGGAGTCCAGCGAAGTTCCTCCTCCACCTCCCTGCACAAGGCAGCTGCCAGGAGGCAGAACCCTCTGGAAACCCATCTGTGCTCTGTTTTATTTAAAGGGCTCCTAAGTTTCAAATCGGGCTGGAGGAACACACTCCTGTGATCACTAATTCACATTTGTCCTCCCTCCCTGACCCTGGCCTTCCCAAGGCCTGCCATGAATCAGGGCCCCAGGCCCAGCACTGAGCAAGTCTGCATAATTTCCTGAATGTCACCAAACCCACCTGTCACTCCCTGAGCTTCCCAAACGCCATTCCCAGTGTACTCAGGGAGGCTCCGAGCCATATGCCAGGAAGGCCCTCTGTGAAATCCTATTAGTGCTCTCAGCTAATTAGCTTTAAAGCACTCTAAGTAATTAGGAAGGGGGCCATACAGTGTCCCCACTGGGGAATGGGAAGTACACCATCCAGACAGCCTCTGAGAGCTCCCTCATCTCTCCCTCCACACTGTGAGCTCATCTCTTCCTAAACATCTTCCCTCTCTCCCATGGCCTCGGTGCTGTGGTAGGGCAGGAACATGGCTCAGAGAAACATTTATATTCAGACATATAATGGGAATGGGAGCAAGTTTTGAGATATTAACCTAGGTTTTTTTTCTCCTCTTTGCCCTTCCCTCTCATTTCAGCCAGCAGCAGCTCTAAACTTCACTGCTGCAGGGAAGATGTGGCAGAGTGGAAGGAGGGAGGCAGGAGGCGGGGGGACCTTCCCCCGACCCTCTAGCGTAGCATTTCCTGCTGCCCCCAGCCACAGAGTGGTGTGTCTAGGTGATCCCAGGTCTGCCACAGAACAGAAATGATGGATAGAAAAGTTGGATGTAGGCTGGGCACAGTGGCTTATGCCTGTAATCTCAGCATTTTGGGAGACCCAAGCAGGCGGATCACAAGGTGAAGAGATCAAGACCATCCTGGCCAATATGATGAAGCCCTGTCTCTACTAAAACTACAAAAATTAGCTGGACATGGTGACATGCGCCTGTAGTCACAGCTACTAGGGAGGCTGAGGCAGGAGAATCGCTTGAACCTGGGAGGCAGAGGTTGCAGTGAGCCAAGATCGTGCCACTATACTCCAGCCTGACGACAGAATGAGACTCCATCTCAAAAAAAATAAAAAAAAAAAAAAAATAATCAAAACAAAAGGCGAACCAAAAAAAAAAAAAGAGAGAGAGAGAGAAGATGGGTGTCTCAGTGGCAAGCAAGGTGGAAGGATGACTGAAGACAAGGTGTCTCTCTGCACCCCAAGCCCCCTGACCTCACATAGGACCAGAGCACTGAGGCACAACTGACTACCCAGGAAAGGGACCTTGAGTTCAGAAACTCAAGTGTTAACACTAAAAATCAAGGAATTTAAGATTAAATTTCTCATGCACTGCATTCTGGACTGGGATTCAAGGTGCCATTGAGGGAGCACCTCCCAGGGCTGGGGTTTTGTTCGCAGCACTCTGCATCCATTCTCTCTGACCTCCCAGCAGCCCACTGAGGAAGACATTACCACCCTCATGTCACAGATGGGCCAGGCCACAGGGAGGCCACTGGGGAGAAGGAGAAGGAGGGACCTGAGTCCGAGGTTGGGAGCCACCACCATCTCACTCTGAGGGCAGTGCTGTGCATCTCCCCAAGAGGAGGGACCAGAGCTGGAGGAGTGGACAGTCACAGACCCTCCTTGGGCTGCTGTGCCATTGCTAGAACCTTCTCTTTAGAGAGTACCAAGTATTTCTACCCATAACACTTTCCCTGGCTGGAATCCTGCGACTGTCACAGTGCCCCGAGATCCAGGAAGGCAGGGCAGGAGCGTCGTGCCCACTTTCCAGCAGGTGCAAGGGAGGCTGGGGGGGGTGATGCACAAGCCCCTGGGGGGGTGAGGGGTGGGAGGGTGCATGATGAACCTCTGTTGACTGCTCGCTCCCTCAGCTGGCACGTCAGGACCCAGTGGCAGTTCCAGGTTACAATTACAGAAGTATTTTGGGTTTCGGATTTTTTCAGATTTGGGAATTTGAAAATCTGAAATCCAAAATGCTCCAATGAGCATTTATTTTGAACCTGGTCTTTGAATATCATGTTGAAACTCAAAAAATTTTGAATTTTGAAGCATTTCAGATTTCAGATTTTGGATTAGGGATGCTGTATTATCTTCTGAATGAGGCCACTCATTCAGGAAAACCCAGAGCTTGGGGAGATGGAGCTGCAGGCCAAAGAGGTGATTTCTGAGGCACCTGCCAGTGCAGAAAGGCCTACAAAGTGGTGACGGCAACCCACAAAATAGGAAACCCAATATCAGCTAATGGAACACTGATAAAACCTGCTCAACTTGTCTGTCTCTGACCAATTCAAATGAAGCCAAGCCAATGTATCATTAAAAAAAAAAAAAAATTGGGAGGCCGAGACGGGCGGATCACGAGGTCGGAAGATCAAGACCATCCTGGCTAACATGGTGAAACCCCGTCTCTACTAAAAAATACAAAAAATTAGCCGGGCGAGGTGGCGGGCGCCTGTAGTGCCAGCTACTCGGGAGGCTGAGGCAGGAGAATGGCGTGAACCTGGGAGGCGGAGCTTGCAGTGAGCTGAGATCGTGACACTGCACTCCAGCCCGGGCGGCAGAGCGAGACTCCGTCTCAAAAAAAAAAAAAAAAAGACACTAATTTCTCTGCAAAAGCACTGAATTGTACCATGAATCATCAGTGGTGATTTTTTAGGGATATGAAGAAGGGGTCTTCGCAATACATCACACGACACACCATCTTCCTCATCTCCTCTAAATGTTTCTCTCTCTGCAAGCCCAGTCCTCTCCGTAGTTGTCCAAATCCCTCCTTCTTTTCTCTTGTTGTCTCCAAAACTGAAAGCTGTGCTCTGACTTTCTATATCCCTCCCTCCCCTTCTTGAACCACCCAGGAAGCCCCACACTTCCCCAGGATGTCCCCTCCTCCCCTCCTGGCATCTCCCATCTTTCCTCAAATGGACGAGTCTGCCTCTCTTAGCTTCTCCAACTCTGCATCTCAACCTTTCTCCCTTCACTACACAATAATGTCCAGGAGGCCAAGAGCCCACAAACCAGGGACCCTCCCTTTCCAGCAGGGAGGAGAGAGGTGACTGCAAATATTTAGTTGTAATTTTCTTCCCTGCCACGCCTGTTTCCATGGCAGTGCTGAGCCCCAGTCCTGGCAGATCTCAGAAGCCAGCTCTCATGACCGTGGGGCAGATGGGGCCCAGGGAGCCTCTGGGTTAAGGACCGTGCATCCCACTCTGCAGCTGTCCTACCCTGACCTCTGCCCCTTCCTGGTCCCCCAGGCCTGCCCTGCCCTGTTTGCCTCAGCCTGCCCAGGAAGGCCACTGCTCAAGGCCTCCAGGAGGCTCACCCCAGAGTAGGCATTATGACAGGGACGGACACGTCCAACCTGCAGATTCTGCCTGGGGCTTTGCACCAGCCAGAAAGCTCAGGTGGACAGAGCTGGCCCCAAGCCCAGTGGCGGGAGAGGCAGGCCAAGTTTGAGCCCCCAACAGTGCTGCCCTCATCCCCAGGCCTGGCTTCCTCCTGGCATCCAGTCACCCAGGTTCCACCCACCCTGTGCTCTCCCAGATCAGCAGACTTCTGCTACGGCACTAGAGGATCAGAGCTGCAGAGGGCGCTGGATTTATTAGCTGAGTCCACCTCCCATGCCTCAGGATGGGGATGTTAAGGCCTAAAGCAAGTCAGAGACCTTCATCCATAAGAAATCACATAACTTTGGAGAGAATGAGCTAGAATCCTGGTCTCTGAACTTCCAGGTTAGTGTTTGCCCCATAACACAGAGGGATTACATCATTCCTAGCCGGGCTCATTGGCTAAGGCCTGTAATCCAAATGCTTTTGGAGGCTGAGGTGGGAGGATTGCTTCAGACCAGGAACTTCAGACCAGCCTGGGAAGCAATTTGAGACGCTGTCTCTATTAAAAAAAAAAAAAAAAAAAAAGCCAGGTGTGGTGGTGCACATCTGTAGTCCCAGCTACTTGGGAGGCTGGAGCAGGAGGATTGTTTGAGCCCAAGACTTCAAGACTGCAGTGAGCTGTGATTAAGCCACTGCACTCCAGCCTGGGTGACAGAGCAAGACCTTGTCTCTAAAATGATAATAATAGTAATTTCTAAACTCTGGAGATGGGTGTTGTTGAAATTGATGAAATTGAAATTGTAGATTGTGGGTTCTCCTATGGTTATTTGTATTTTAAGTGGAGCACAAGATCGAAACATCTCCTTGACACACAGGCAAATCCACAGAGGCAGAAAGGAGATGAGTGGCAACCAACACCTGGGGAAGGGGCGGAATTGGGAGTGAGTGTTTCATGGGCACAGGGTTTCCTCTGGAGTGATGAAGAGCTTCTGCAGTGATTGGTGGTGATGGTTACACAGCATGGCGAGTGTATTAATGCCACTGAATTGTACATTTGAAAATGGTTGAAATGGTAAGTTTTATGTTTCATGTATTTCACCACAATTAAAAAAGAAATCTCCTTGGCTGGGCACGGTGGCTCGCACCTGTAATCCCAGCACTTTGGGAAGCCTAAGTGGGTGGATCACAAGGTCAGGAATTCGAGACCAGCCTGACCAACATGGAGAAACCCCGTTTCTACTAAAAATACAAAAATTAGCTGGGCATAGTGGCAGGTGCCTGTAATCCCAGCTACTTGGGAGGCTGAGGCAGGAAAATCACTTGAACCCAGGAGGTGGAGGTTGCGGTGAGCCGAGATCACGCCATTGCACTCCAGCCTGGGCAATAAGAGCGAAACTTTGTCTCAAAAAAGAAAAAAAAAAAAAAAAAAAGAAATCTCCTCGACTCAAATACGTAAGACCTGTATTGAGGAAAGGTCTGACCACTGGGAGTTTGTTTTGCTTCTTCTGTTCTCTCTCCTGTCCCTCCCTCACCAGACCTCTGCTGAGAGTGTTCCCAGTCTAAGAGGAGAGCTATACACAGTGTAGAGTGACCGAGAATCCACTCTGCGACAGCATACTGAGAAACAAGACAGAACCAAATAGTAAAAGGAGTTGTTCCTGGAAAAGCATCTAGGAATGGGGGAAGGGCACAGATCAAGCGACAGGGGAGGGGCCTGTGACAGCCACTTCCCCGCCCCGGGCACCACTGAATGCTCTGGTGGTTCCCGAGTTCATTTTACATTTTTTTTTTTTTTTTTTTTT
>NW_016832657.1:780693-785479 GCF_001698545.2 Rhinopithecus bieti | reverse complement strand
AAAAAAAAAAAAAAGAAAAAAAGAAATGAAATCTGTACTTAGTTATCACAACTTTCTTTTTTCTTTTTTTCAAGACACCGAGGGCAAGTAATTACAACTTTCTTGATGCAGTAGAGGAATTACTGTTCCAGGTACTGAGAGAGCTGGATTTGCACCCCAGTTGTTGCTGCTTCCTAGGGAGGGCAGCTTTTGAGCCCCAGATTTCTTATCTATAAAAAGGGACTGATAGTACTTAGACAATGGAGTTGTTTCATTCGTTCATTCAATTATTTTTTCATTCCTTCAAACATTTATTATATTCTGCATTCTGGGATTGAACCAAGACCCAGGTGACATAGAAATAAACAAGAGGCCAGGCACAGTGGCTCACACCTGTAATCCCAGCATTTTGGGAGGCTGAGGCAAGTGGATCACTTGAGGCCAGAAGTTTGAGACCAGCCTGGCCAACATGGCAAAACCCTGTCTCTACTAAAAATATAAAAATTAGCTGGGTGTGGTGGCACATGCTTGTAGTCCCAGCTACTCAGGAGGCTGAGGCAGGGGAATCACTTGAACCTGGGAGGCAGATGTTGCAGTGACCTGAGATCATACCACTGCACTCCAGCCTGGGCAACAGAGCAAGACTCCATTTCTAAATAAATAAATAAATAAAACACATTAAGAAGAATAATGATATATGTGTCCCCAGGACCAGACGTGGCCCACCCTCTTCCTGCTGGTAGCTGTGGTCTCAGTGAAGTCCCAGAACAACATAGGAGAAAGGACATGCTCTGGCCCACAGTCTCATGGAACTTTATTTAAATCACAATGCCTGTAGCATCATGGGAACAGGCATGGTGGGACAGCCCAAGACAGCTCAAAGGAGTTATCTTCAAAAGTTATATAGAATAAGTTCACTTTTTTTCTCTCTCTTTTTGAGACAGAGTTTCGCTCTCTCAGCCTCCCAAGCTGCTGGTATTACAGGCACATGCCACCAAGTCCAACCAATTTTTGTATTTTTTTTAGTAGAGACAGGGTTTCGTCATGTTGGCCAGGCTGGTCTCATACTCCTGACCTCAAAGTGATCCTTCTGCCTTGGCCTCCCAAAGTGCTGGGATTATAGGCACGAGCCACCATGCCCAGCCTGAGAATAAGTTCACTTTCTATGCTACCAATCTTCATTCACTCATCCATACAACCACTATTTATTGGATATTCACTAGTATTCCCATTGGGTGTTGTGCAACAGGTGGAGAAGGTCGCCATTTGCAGTGAAAGAAACACTGGACAAGAAACAAGTTTGAGGCTGGGCACGGTGGCTCACGCCTGTAATCCCAGCACTTTGGGAGGCTGAGACAGGTAGATTACTTGAGGTCAGGAGTTCCAGACCAGCCTGGCCAACATGGCAAAACCCTGTCTCTACTAAAAATACAAAAATTAGCCAGGTGTGGTGGCGTGTGCCTGTAATTCCAGCTACCTGGGAGGCTGAGGCAAGAGAATCACCTGAACCTGGGAGGCGGAGGTTACATTGAGCCGAGGTCACACCATTGCACTCCAGCCTGGGTGACAGAGTGAGACTCTTGTCTCAAAAAGAAGGAAAAGAAGAAAAAGAGGCAGGGTGCAGTGGCTTACACCTGTAATCCCAGCACTTTGGGAGGCCAAGGTGGGCAGATCATGAGGTCAGGAGTTCGAGACCAGCCTGGCCAACATGGTGAAACCCCGTCTCTACTAAAAATACAAAAATTAGCCGGGGTGGTGGTGCCGGTCTGTAATCCCAGCACTCGGGAGGCTGAGGCAGGAGAATCGCTTGAACCTGGGAGGGGGAGGTTGCAGTGAGCTGAGATTGCACCATTGCACTCCAGCCTGGGCGAGAAGGCAAGACTCTGTCTAAAAAAAAAAAAAGAAAGAAAAAAGAAACAGGTTTGAGAGACGATCCTGAGTTTTATTCTAGAGATACTGAATTTAAGGGCCTATGAGAGGTACATGCCTGGCACCTAGGGCAGAGGCCTGCTCTCCAGTGTACGGAACAGATTTGAGGCCATGCATGGAGGTGCACTAGGGAGAGAGTGTAGAATAGAGGGCCTAGGGCCTCTGATCTCTGTTCACTGCAGTATCCCCCAAGCTGTCACTACAACAACCCACATCCCATAGTGGAAAATTGTAGGTATAATCGAGGGAATCAGAAGAAGGGAGTCTTTTATGTGCTTCTCTGGAGTCTTGTTGTTGTTGTTGTTGTTGTTGTTGTTGTTGTTGTTGAGACACAGTCTCACTCTGTCACCCAGGCTGGAGTGTTGTGGTGTGATCTTGGCTCACTGCAACCTCTGCCTCCTGGGTTCAAGTGATTCTCCTGCCTCAGCCTCCCGAGTGGCTGGGATTATAGGCACCCACCATCATGCCCAGCTAACTTTTGTATTTTTAGTAGAGATGGAGTTTCACCATGTTGGCCAGGCTGGTCTCGACCTCCTGACCTCAGGTGATCCACACACCTCGGCCTCTCAAAGTTCTGGGATTACAGGCGTGAGCCACCGCGCCTGGCCTGGAGTCTTATTAGTCATTCTCCTCTTCTTTCAGCCCTTTGACATCTTATCTTCTACAGTGTTTGCCAATGAGTGCTGCAGGAATTCCCCCTATATCTGGGTGCTCCCAACATCCCTGTTGTGAAAGGAAGGAGCGTTCATCATAAAAGTTACCATCAGCAAATGATTTTTTGTGTGTTACTTTATTCTACAAGTGGTATGTATGTATTTATTTATTTATTTTCATTTGCACACATCTGTGGTGCATGTGTGAAATTCTATTACCTGTAAATAACACATAGTGATCAAGACAGGGTCTTTAGGGTGTCCAGCTCCTGAGTACAGTCCATTTTTGTTTAACCCTAGTCACCCTACTATGCTATCAAACATTGAATTTATTCCTTCTAATTGTGTGTGAAACAATTTGAAAGTGAAATTTTGAAAATCTTAAAGTAGTACCAAACATTTTATAATATGCCTAAGAATAAATCTATCAAACCTCTACATTGAAACTACAAAACATTGTGAAATTGAAGAGGAACTAAATAAACAGAGGGATATGTCATGTTTTGGATTAGGAGATACAAAATAGCCCAATGTGATAATTCTTCCCTAATTTATCTATAGACTGAATGTAATCCCAATCAAAATTTCAGCAGACATTGTTTTTTTTTTTTTTTTTTCAGAATTTGAAAAGTTGGTTTTAAAATGCATATGGAAACGTAAAGGACCTAGAGTAATTAAAACAATTTTTTTGGCTGGATGCAGTGGCTCACACCTGTAATCCCAGCACTTTGGGAGGCCGAGGTGGGTGGATCATGAGGTCAGGAGATCGAGACCATCCTGGCTAACACGGTGAAACCCCATCTCTACTAAAATACAAAAAATTAGCCGGGCATGGTGGCGGGCACCTGTAGTCCCAGCTACTTGGGAGGCTGAGGCAGGAGAATGGCGTGAACCCCGGAATTGGAGCTTGCAGTGAGCCGAGATCGTGCCACTGCACTCCAGCCTGGGCGACAGAGCAAGACTCCATCTCAAAAAATAAACACAATCTTTTTTTTTTTTTTTGAGACAGGGTCTCGCTGTGTCACTCAGGCTGAAGTGTGGTGGTGCGATCATGGTTCACTGTAGCCTTGGCCTCCCCTGGGTCAAGTGATCCTTCCACCTCAGCCTTCCAAGTAGCTGGGACTACAGGTGCGTGCCACCACACCCAGCTAATTTTTTCTATTCTTTGTAGACACAGGTTTCTCATTATGTTTCCTAGGTTGCTTTTGAACTCCTGGGCTCAAATGATCTGCCTGCCTCGGCCCCCTAAAGTGTTGAGATTACAGGCATGAGCCACCATGCCAAGCAACTAAAGGAAATTCTAAAAAGAAGAACAAGGATTAAAAAGAAATACAAGTACATTCTGATTTCAGAACGTACTTAAAGCCACAGAACATACTTAAAGCCACAGAACATACTTAAAGCCACAGAACATACTTAAAGCCACAGAACATACTTAAAGCATACTTTGCTCCTGGTGATAAAGGATAGACACATAGATCAATTGATCAGAATAGTCTAGAAATGGACCCACATACATATGGTCAGTTCATTTTTGATGAAAGTGCTAAAGCAATTCAATGGGAACAGTAAAGTCTTTCCAATAATTGCACTGGATCAACTGGATATCCAGTGGGAAAAAATGAGCACTGATACTTACCACACACTAAGAATTACTCGACATGGATCAGACACCTAAATGCAAAATCCAAAACTATAAAGTTCTAGACCAAAAAAGATAGGAGACTGTCATTGCTATTGTGAGAAAGGCAAAGATTTCTAAGATAGAATATAAAAAGCATGAATAAAATAAAATTGATAAAGTGTGTCTCTAATCCATAGAGAAAGAAGGCAGATCAGGAACAACTGTTGTTCTTTGAAAGTCACCACTAAGAAAATGAAGGCTGCGTGAGGTGGCTCATGCCCATCATCCCAGCAGTTTGAGAGGCCAAGGCAGGAGCATCACTTGAGCCCAGGAGTTCGAGACCAGCCTGGACAACATGTCAAGACTCTGTCTCTATAAAAAAAAGAAATACAAAAATTATCTGGGTGTGGTGGTGTGCAGCTGTAGTCCCAGCTACTAGGATAGGGAGACTGAGGTGGGAGGATGGCTTGAGCCTGGGGGATTGAGGCTGCAGTGAGCCTTGATCACACCACTGCACACCAGTCTGGGTGCTACAGCAAGTCCCAGTCTCAAAAAAAAAAAAAAAAAAAAAAAAAAAAAAAAAAAAAAATTATTTTAAAAT
>NW_016832657.1:774087-780303 GCF_001698545.2 Rhinopithecus bieti | reverse complement strand
AAAAAAAAAAAAAAAAAAAAAAAAAAAAAAAAGTATGATGTACTGTATAATTTTCTTTATGCAAAATTCTAGAAAGTACAAACTATAGAGACAGAAAGCAGGTGAGTGGTTGCTTGGGACAGGGGCAAAGGGAGTGACGGACGACAAAAGGGCATGAGAGCACTTTGGAGAAATTACGGAAATGTTTGGGGAAAACTCTTAAAACCAGGTAAAACTAATCTATAGCATTGGAAATTAGAATGGTGGCTCCATCTGGGAGGGCAGGGACCCAGAGGAAGTACGGGGTCTTTTGGGTGCTGGTAATGTTCTGTGTCTTGAGCTGGATGCTGGTTACACAGGTGTGTTCTGTTTGTGAAAATTCATTGAGCTGAAAATTTATTTGTGAACTTTCCTATATGTATGTTATATCTCAATAAAAAGGTTTTTTTATAAAACTGTTCACCAGGCCTTAGATGAGTGCTATAGTTACAAACCATCTAGGGATGATCTGGACTCCAGAATCTGCCTGTCTGGATTCTGCATTGCATATTTTTCACAGCATGTGTCAGGAAGATACTCTTGATCTCCCTATTTAACAGATTAAAAACATGAGGCACAGAGAGATTAAAGAACTTGCCCAGGGTCACACAGCTAGTAAGCTGCGGATTGCAAGCCCAGGACCCCTGACGCTATGACTCACCTCTGCAGTCTCTCCTAATCCAGGCTTTACCTGATGCACTCAGCATAGTGCCCAGTAGATGGGAAAGCACTGACTACATGTTCTTTGCTGTCGTTGTTATTAAGGTGTCTCCATTGAAAAGGCTTCTGTCAAAGGAAACAAAAAGAAATCAGGCCCCACCAGGGCAGACTTAAAAATCATCATCTGCCCTTAAGTGGAGCATCCAGCAACGTTACCCCAACTCCCTTTGAGTATTAGGCTTTCCCAGCAAGATGCCCAGACCCTGGTACAGAGTGTGAAGCTGCTTCTCTCTCCCCTACAAGTTCATCCAGAGCAGGGATCTTGACTTCATCCATCCCTGAAGCACAAGGCCTGGCCCAGATCTGGGTCTCCATGCTATGTGAACAAGTGAAAGGGGGAACTGGAACAGACAGGTTCTCAGGTCTCTTTCTGGCCCCTGAGGGTCTGGAGTCCTTGAAGCCCTGATCTTCCTCTGCACGGCCTTTCATCTTGGAGCCCATTGCAGCCCATCCCTTCCGCGGTGCTGTGCTGGTGCTGGAGATGGCGAGTGCTCTGGACAGCAGATGCTGAGGTATAGTTAGGAGCAGAAGAGGGTTTGGTAGGGAGAGGTAATTACTGTGAAAGATAAGAGGGGGAAGTAGCTGGATTGGCCAGGGGAAGACTTCACACTGCTGTGCAGATCTAACAAAGTCTCAGCCAAACCAACAGGAAGCCTTGGAGTCCTGGTCTGGGCCAGCAGGCCCCAGGACTCTTGCTGTGCTCAGTAGTTGGTCTGGGGGTTGCCCAGGAGTAGTGTGGCCTCAACTCAAAAGCTGGGGTGAAGCCTGAAGATGCTAGCCACTGGAGGCAGGCCACTAACTGCATTCTTGTAGTTGGGAGATTTGAACATCTCCGCAGTGGTCACATCACTGAAGGGAAGAAAAACACCCAGCAGGTTTCCCACCAGCACCGCCAGTCTTTGCCTGGCCACCAATAGACAGCTGGAGAGCCAGGTAAGGGAGCTATGGAGAATCAAATGCAGAGTAAGGAGGTCCTTCAGTGAGGAGACCATAAAGATTGGGAGGAATCAGGGCGGGCTTTTTGGAGATAAGTCCTGAAAGCCCAGATGCTTCTGATCAGCAGGAAGGATGGAGGAGGTGATTCAGGACAAGGCAGAATGGACACTTTAGGCTTAAAGCCTGCATTTGAAACAGCTTAATGTTCTGTTTCCCTCAGAATTTTCGGATGGAAGTACACACCATTAGTTATGACTAATGATTGAAGAAGCAACAGTCAGGGTTACACTGTAAAAGGATCTTGCAACTATTAAGCACCTACTGAATTCCCATCTGTGATGAATTTAAAGGAGACAGGAGAAAGGAGAAGGAAAGGGCGGTGTGCTGTCTGCAGAGGCTTTCATGTTTATCCTGTTTAAACCTCAGACTAACCCTACGGGAGGGAGAGTTACAATTATCATCCTCTTTTTATAGATGGAAAAATCAAGGCCCAGAAAGGTGAGGTGCCCACCACAGCTGCTAAGTGGCCAAACTGGGATTTGAACCCAAGTCAATCTGACCATAAGTTCTTGTGATTTCTCCCAGTCCACCACCACCCCTACTGCCACCATCATTTCTGAGCACTTAGTGCCAAATCACTGTGCTACGTGCTCTACCCACGTTATCTGGTTGAAGCATCAGCACCAGGCCGGAGAGGTGGGGACCAGCTGTTCCTTGTCCCAAGCCCGTCCAGATGGGTGGCTGCACTCCACAAGGTCTTGGGTCTGAGTCAGCCCTGACCCATGTCCCCAGGCCCCAGTTGCAGAGCCGCCTCTGGTCCCCACTGACGGAGCCACCAACGCTGCTGGCTCTGTGGCCTCTGCTGCTGTGTGCCCCAGACACTGATGAGCATCTTAGTGTGCCAAGCTGCGCCCAAGGAGAGAGGGGGCGGGTGAAAGGTGAAAAAAGGGGAAGAGCAGAGAGCAGCAGGGCCTGGGAGCGAGGGCCCCAGGACCTAGCAGAGGCCAGATATGGGCAGAAATCACTGCTCTGCCTCCTGCAGCAGTAGGCAGGAGGGCAGGTGAAAGGACCTGTGGACTTTGGTGCTTGGTAAGCGTGGGTTCAAACTCCAACTCCGCCAACCTCCCTCCCTATCAGCTTTCTCACTGGAAGAAAGGGCAGTAGCTTCTTATAAGGATACAATGATGACGTATCTAGCACCAAGTAGGTATCTGTTATATGGTGACTTCCTCCTCACCTGCCTTAAGAGATGAGGATCAAAGACCCCACCCTGTCCCTACAGCCCTTTTGTACTAGTGTGGGGCAGGTGTGACCCTTTTAACAAATAATTCTGCTAAGGGGCTGAAGGAAGCAGGCCTCCCTCTGGAGCTGCTGAAGAAGGGAAGGTACCCAGGGAGGGGCATCCTGGTTCAGGTGCATTCCCAGGGCCCAGAGAGCGCTTACCACTTACGTGCACCTTGAAGGAGGTGTCAGGATTCAGTCAGGGAAGAAGCAGAATTATCGTTTGTGCTATGTTTGGTTGAATAGAAGTTTAAATACTTTACTGAAGTCAAATCTATCACCATTTTTCTTTTGAGCTTATGCTTTTAATATTTTTTTCTTGAGACAGAGTCTCGTTTTGTTGCCCAGGCAGGAGTGCAGTGGTTCAATTATAGCTCACTGCAACTTCAAACTCCCAGCCTCCAGGGATCCTCCCACCTCAGCCTCCTGAGTAGCCAGGACTACACGCACGCAGCAGCACACCCAGCTAATTTTGCATATATATATATATACATACACATATATATGTATATATATAGAGAGAGATGGGGTCTTGTTGTGTCACCCAGGCTGCTCTGGAACTCCTGGGCTCAATCAATCCTCCTGCTTCAGCCTCCCAAAGTGCTGGGATTACAGGCATGAACCACCACACCCAGCCACTTTCAGTATTTTATTTAAGAAATTACTTTCTACATAGTATGGACTGAATGTTTGTGTCACCTCAGAATGTCTATGCTGAAATCCTAGCCTCCAATGTAATGGTGTTAGGCGGTGGGGCCCCTGGGAGGTAATTAGAAGGGTAGAGGTCGCATGATGGGATCAGCACCTCTATAAGGAGAGACGCAGGAGAGTTGCTTCCTGTCTTTCTTGCTCTCTGCCACGTGAGGATACAAGACAATGGCCCTTTGTGAACCAGCAGGTGGGCTCTCCCCAAGAACCAGCCATGCTGGCACCCTGATCCTGGACTTCTAGCCTCCAGAACTTGGAGAAAGCATTGTTTGTTGTTGAAACCACCCAGTCTATGGCATTTTGTTAGAGCAGCCCAGACTAACACACTGCCCCAATCATAATGATATCCCCCTATGTTTCCTTGTAATTGCTTTCAAAGTTTTGCTTTTCACAGCTAGATCGTCAATCAACCTGGATTTCATTTTTGGTATGATGTGAACTAGGACTCTAGTTGTATTTACTTCCCATATGCAAAATCAATTGTGCCAACACCTTTTGTAGAATATTCCATCCTTTCCCCAACAATCTACAAGGCAACTTCTGTCTCCTTCCAAGTTTCCACGTGTCATGGGTCTTTTGCTGGGTTCCTGTTCTCTTCCAGTGGTTGATTTGGAAATCCCCTTGACAACATATCACTATCCTAATTCCTATGACATTATAGTATGCACACAAATCTTAAACCTTCCATTACCCACCGACCCCTATGTCGTTCTTATTCTTTAAAAATATATTCACTTGGGTTCTGCTAGAAGCAGAGTCTGAGTCAAGGATTTGGGTGTAAGCATTTTTTTAGAAGGTGATTCCAGGAAGCACAGGTAAGAGGGTGGGAAGTGAAATAGGTAGGGGAAGAAAGCTAACGGATGGTGTATTCATGAGCAGGTTGCCACAAAGGGTAACTGGGTTTCAGTCTCACTGGGCCCTTGAAAGTTATTCCAGCTGAAGGGTGGGAAGCTGCAGTATTTATCCACCAACTGCCATTCCTCATGGCTGTTTTAAAATGCACCGAATATTTATTTTAATCAGATATGGTAAGACACACAGATATGGACATGACTGTCCTGAAGGAAAGAGTTTTTTGTACTCAAAGGTTCCTATAAGCAAGAGCCATGGCATGCTGTGCAGGGATACATGGGGAGGCACCAGGGTCGGTCAAGAAGTCAAAGGAGCAAGGGGAAAATGTGGGCAAGAGCTTTATTTGTGGCATCCAAGGGAAAGGCAAGACAAGGAAGGGTAAGCAGGCACAGGACTAGCTATTAATAGTTTTAATAATTTCACTCGGCTCTGGGGCCTAGGGCTGTCCCTAGTTGTCCGGCTCATGGCCCTGGGATGATGAAGGCAGATGGACAGTGGCCCAGTGTAAGAGCCCGATGAAAGAGGTGGTTGGGGGTATGGCTTTGGATTGACTGGTTTGCATATGGAAGGTGCGCTTGCAGGTTGAGTCCTTTACTATCTCTAGGAACTAGCCAGCCCTGGGAGGAGCAGTCTCTCCAGGATCAGCAAGGCCCCAGCTGTCAAAACATCAGGCAATACAGGAAATGAGAAGGCATGATGAATACACTGAGGTGCTCTTGAAGGCATCAGCTCCTTGGCATGTATGTGGCTGGCAATGCCAAGGGCTATGGGGAGGGCGCCAACGGTGTCTGCTACACTGTTCTTGGCCCCTCAATGACTACATGAATTTTAGGATCAGACTGTCAAATTCCACAACAAATTATATTGGGATTTGTGTGGGAACTGCTTGAATTTATAGATTAGTTTGGTGAGAAGTAATATGTTTATAACATTGAGTCCTACCATTCATAATATATATAGTATATATTTCAATTTTGTCAGTTCTTCCTTTAAGTCCCTGGTAATTTTTATATTTGTCTTAGTCCCTTTGTAGTGCTATAACAGAACACCTGAGACCAGGTAACTTACAAACAACCGAAGTTTATTCTCTCCGTTCTGGAGGTTGGGAAGAACGAGATCAGTGCTCCAGCAGGTTCAGTGTCTAGTGAGGGCCTGGTCTCTGCTTCCAAGATGGTACCTTGAATGCTGGTTCCTCTGGAGCAGACAAATGCTATGGTCTCATGTAGCAGAAGATACAGATTTGCCACCATCTCTAAACCCTTTCATAAGGCACTAATCTCATGCATGAGGGCTTGCCCTTATGACTTAATCACTTTTTAAAGGCCCTACTTCTTCATACTGTCATCTTGGCAATTAAGTTTTAACACATGAATTTTGGGAGACACATTCAGGCTATAGCAATACTCTTCATGAAAGGTCTTATGTACATCTTGCTAGATATATTCTTAGGGTTTTGTTGCTATTATGAAGAGAATCTCTTTTTCTATTACATTTTCTTAATTTGTTATTACTGATGTATAGGAATGCTAATCATTTTTTTTAAGTTGATCTTGAATTCAGTAACCTTGCTAACTCTCTTACTAGTCTTAATAATTTATCTGTATATTCTTCTGGATTTTCTTCATAGACAATTATATGGTCTGAAAATACGGGAATTTTCTTTCCAATTTAAAATTTTATTTCCTTCATTTCTTTTCTTTT
>NW_016832657.1:738638-773945 GCF_001698545.2 Rhinopithecus bieti | reverse complement strand
AGATATATTCTTAGGGTTTTGTTGCTATTATGAAGAGAATCTCTTTTTCTATTACATTTTCTTAATTTGTTATTACTGATGTATAGGAATGCTAATCATTTTTTTTAAGTTGATCTTGAATTCAGTAACCTTGCTAACTCTCTTACTAGTCTTAATAATTTATCTGTATATTCTTCTGGATTTTCTTCATAGACAATTATATGGTCTGAAAATACGGGAATTTTCTTTCCAATTTAAAATTTTATTTCCTTCATTTCTTTTCTTTTCTTTTCTTTTTTTCCTTTTTTTTTTTTTTTTTGAAGATGGAGTCTCACTACGTCGCTCAGGCTGGAGTGCAGTGGCATGTCTTGGCTCACTGCAACCTCCACCTACCAGGTTCAAGAGATTTTCCTGCCTCAGCCTCCTGAGTAGCTGGGATTACAGGCACCTGCCACCACACCCAGCTAATTTTTGTAATTTTTTTCAGTAGAGACGGGATTTCACCATGTTGGCCAGGCTGGTCTTGAACTCCTGACTTCAAGTGATCCTCCTGCCTCAGCCTCCCAAAGTGCTGGGATTACAGGCGTGAGCCACCATGCCTGACCTTTATTTACTTTATATATCTTACCTATTTCTGCTGCAGTTTGCAGAAGAGAGGAAGCGCTCTAACTTCTCCAAACCATCCCAAAGGGTAAGTCTGCTCCACCTCAGCAATGTTACTATTTTTAAAGACCATATGTCAACATGTTAGATGATGGCAAAATGATGTGGAAGGGGCAATATGAAAGCAAGACTGAGTACTGGAGAGAAGGTGGCAGAGTTGCAGTTTTAAGATGGTCACCCCCTCAGACCCTACCCTTCCTACCTTGATCCTCCCGTTGTCAGATTTGCCTGTTGGGGTCCACACGAGGAAGGAGATAGGGGGCTGGACTGAGAGGGAGATGGAGAAGCTGCCAGAGGCCCTTTTGGATCCAGAATTGAGGCAGCAATTCCAGCCAGGTCCCGAGTTAGGGGCTGCCCCCCAACCCCCAAGGGAATGGCACTGATTCCAAAATGTGGCAAGAGCTCTCTGGCTGGGAGAGGGATGTGCTTGCTCCCTTGAATCACCTGAGCCCAGGCTGGAAGGCCCAAGGGAGAGCACACAGCCAGCCCACTCCAGCCCCACCCCCTCCCTTTAACCCTGAGCTATTCACTCTCCCAGATTCCATTCTCTTTTCCTAAGTGACCTCCCTGCAAAGTCTGCAGAGAGCAGCACTCCCTCATGCCAGCTCACCCCACACTGTCCTTTCTTTCAGCAACACCCATGGGTATGAACTTGAGACGATTCATTTTCCTAAAAGCCTCTTTGGGGTGCGGGAAGGCCTGGATGGCTCTGTCAGGTTTGGAGTGGGGGCTGCCTCTTCTCAGAGCCACTGCGAGAGCCGGTGTCACCCTCCATGGTGGGGGTCTGCAGGCTGGGGAGCGGCCATGGATGGCACCATCTTTGTAGGCAGCCCGGGTCATCCCCAGTGGTCTGGGAGGCTGGGGGTGCACCAACTCCCACTCCTGACAGGGCCGAGGCTCCTTCCTCACCTAAGAGGTGCCATTCTTGAAGAATGGCGGCAGAGGAGCCAACAACCTGGGCAGTGTAGGCACCCGGGAGCAAATCTGCAGCTCAGTCTCAGAGAGAAGTCTCCTCTAACACAGCTGTTGCAGAAATGGGGAAACTGGGCCAAGAGGGAAGGGGGCTTGCCCAAATCACCAGCCCTGGAATGTTTTGCGCTTTCCGGGTGGATCTCCCAGGAAACGCATTTTATGGCACCGCTGCTTCTGGTCACCCACCTCGAGGTGTGGTGGGTCTGGACAGTCACCTTGACTGAGGGCCAAGCTAGGGAAGTCGAACCTACCGCTCAGGAAGGAGACCCAGCCCTTCTCCAGGCAGAGTTCAAATGTGAGGACTGCCTTCTTTTTTTTTCTTTTTTTTTTTTTTGAGACGGAGACTGGCCCTGTCTCCCAGGCTGGAGTGCAGTGGCTGGATCTCAGCTCACTGCAAGCTCCGCCTCCCGGGTTTACACCATTCTCCTGCCTCAGCCTCCGGAGTAGCTGGGACTACAGGCGCCCGCCACCTCGCCCGGCTCGTTTTTTGTATTTTCGTAGAGACGGGGTTTCACCGTGTTAGCCAGGATGGTCTCAATCTCCTGACCTCGTGATCCACCCGTCTCGGCCTCCCAAAGTGCTGGGATTACAGGCTTGAGCCACCAAGCCCAGCCACTGCCTTCTTTGGGCCGCAGTTTCCCCACCTGAATTCCAAGGGCCCTTCTAGCTCCTATACTCTGGGCCAGGCTTTTCCTCTGATACCCAGTCAGCCTAGAGGACCAGGGCTACATCTTCCTTGGACAGAGACCCACCATAGGGGTGGTGGGAGGTAGGGGTGGGGGTAGGCAAGGTTCCTGTAGGGAGATGAAGCTGTCATCAGAGATGGTGTCCACAGGCAGTGGGTGTATCATGGCTCTGCTACTTGTTGCTGGGTGGCCCTGTACCATTTCTTTCCCCATTCTGGACCTCAGTTTCCCCATCTGTTTTATGGAGATAATATGCCTGCCTACATGTCCGGGGACTTGGATGTGTGTAGGGGCCAGTTGCAGTGTTTCTTAGGTGCGGTCTTGGGGCAGCCTGCACCACCCTGTACAGATTTCTGGGCCCCACCCTAGGCTCACAGGATCAGAATCCCTGGGAATTTGCATTTACACAGGCATCTGGGTGATTCAGACACATGATCGAAGAAGCACTAATATATTGTAAGCTCTTTATAAAAGGTAAATTCATAGCTGCCTTTTAATAAACGGAAATCTCATCTTCCCTTCCTCAGTTAAGGACACACAGCCCAGCTGAAAATCACTCTGCTTTTCCAGATGCAGAATCTTATCTTTGCAGTAAGATTCTGTTAACTGTTACTTTCTGTAGTTTGTATTCCAAAACAATGGGTATATCTTTCCATTTTTTCAATATAAATGTTTAGGTTGGATATGCTTTTTCAAACGGGACACACACACCGTTTACAATTCAAGCTATGGCTTCCTCTCAAATTATTAGCCCTTTTCTGCCAGGGAGTAGTTTTTCCCAAGGAGGCTTGGAAGACAAGACCCTGGACAGAGGCAGGTGGGACACCCTGCGCATCAGAATCGCTGGATCATGACTGACCCCTAGTGGCGGCTTCTCTACTTAACTGTCAGCCCATGGGCTGGGGTGTGATCCCCAACAGTGCTGCAGAAGCTTTCACCTATCCTGGGCCACCCCTGCCATCTGTGGGGGAAAGGCCTGTCCCTTGTCTTCTGAGCCCAGCAGGCCTCACAGGCATTCTGCAGATTGGAAAGTCTAAGCATGTACTGGGGTGGGCTGGGCTCCCCCGCGCCCCTTTTTGGAGTGAGGCAGAGTGCATTCCAGCCCCTAGCATCCCTGCTGTTTATTCACACCCCTCACCCCCACCTCCACATACACTCATGGGTACAAACACTGGCGCAGTCACGGGTACACACCGCCCCGGACAGCACCATTTCCAGTCTCGGCAGGGCAGTCTCCTTATGGGAAAGTTAACCAGGCAGTAAAGGCTCACGGGTCAGGGAAGACCTCTGTCGGAAAGAGGCTCCTAGACCCAGTTCTGCCTCTGACTTGCTGGGGGTCCTTGAGAAAGTTGCTTCCCCTCTTTGGTCTCAGTTTCCCCAGCTGAGAAATGGAGGGTTGGGCCAAAAGGTCTAAGGTTCTGGGAACCTCTTAGAGCCCGTAACTGGTGGTCAAGATAAGGGAGGGTCCCTCGGGGTCAGCTGAATGCCGGAGAGGCAGGACAGGCCCAAAGTTGAGCAACTTGAGCACACCAGGTGGGCTCGGAGCTGGAGCATGAGCCCCACAGCCCTCAGAGCAGCCCTGGACTCGGGAGCCACCTCGCAACAGTCCGGTGGGACTTCAGAGATGTGGGATCTAGCCTCCCCTAGTATTGCAGGACTGGGGGATAGGAGCTGCGGATTCTGACGCCACAGCTGCCTTAAATATGCCACAAGGGCTGGGGCAAGACACACCCCTCTCTATGAAATGAGCAGTCAGTCCAAATAGATACGATAAAGAAGGGTTGTGGGAGGGATCCATCTCTAGCCTGAGGCTACAGACTGGCTTCCAGGGTACTCAAGCAGCTGTCTCGGGGGGAGGAGTCCCAGTTATGAGAGGCAGGGCTCAGAATCTAGGCCAAGCCTCCACAGGACCCCACTCTGGAGAGCTCGGGTCCGTCTGGGGGAGGGTCAGCAGGCAGCAGGTGCACCGGGAGCATCTTTCAGAAGGCACCCATATTGCATCTGCTCCAATAGGCAGTGAGTTGGAAAGTGGATGGAATAGGCAGGGTGGCGGCTGCTCCCCAGGGCCGGGAGTCCAGTCCAGCACCCACCTGAGTCCACCTCAGGCCTGTTCAATTGGGTTGATCTGTGCTCTGGGCCCTCTGGCCCCACCCTCAGAGGGAGGGGTTTGGGGCGACCAGGTGAACTGGCCCTTGTGGGAGGCAGGCAGCCCCTCACCAGCATCCCCACCCCCACCTCTCCAACCCCCCTCACTCCCTGATCCTTCCACCTGCTCCCCTACCCCAGCAGTTTCCTCTGCTCACTCTCATCCCTTTTCCTGCTCCCAGGCTCGCCTACTCAGATGTCCTTGACTCTCCTCTGAGTCTCCCTCTTTCCAAGCCTCCTCCCCTCTACCTAATACATTCTCCCTGAGGACACCAGAGTACACAAGTCCCTGCAGATCCCTGCACCTCACCTTTACTCCCAGACATGGGAGGGAGATGACATGAAAACCCGAACACCATTGGCAAGAGATCTGGAGTATGCAGGGGCAGATCTGAGGCTGTGGAAGCTCCATGGGTTCCCTGCAGGAGGCTGCATTTAAGCTGGCTCTTGAATGTGGCTCTGAGCTGAGACCTCTCCTTGAAGCTCCAGACCAGGAGCCAGCTGCCAGCCAGACCCCTTCACTTGGTGTCTCAGAGGAACCTTGCACTCCCTAGGTCTAACTCTGAACCCGGAAAATCCCCTGATCTCAGCCCTGTTTCTTCTTAGGGAAAGCACCATCTCAGACCCAGTTCTGCACCAAACCCACACTATGAGCACTCTGGATAAGCCAGGGCCAAGGGGGAAAGCTCTGAATGCCGAGCCAAAACATGTGAGTTTTAACTCCACCTTCAACTCCTGGAGTTGTGGGTAGGGAAGGGGCCTAGTCCAGTTTGCTATAGAAAGACCTGTCTGGCACTGTATGGTACATGGATGACAGGGAAAGAGTGCAGGTGGAGAGACCAGAAGGAGAGCAGGACTGGGGAGGTAGGGACATGGCTGTAGCGGTGGAGATGGGAGAATAGACAGGACTTGGTGGCTACTTGGATGAACCAAGGGATAGGTCAGGAAGAGATACCCAGTTTTGTACCAGATGTGTAGAGTGTGGGATGCCATTTATTGCTCAAGGGAAGAGGAGGAGGAAGAGGTATGGCGTGGGAGGAGAAAGCTGAGCTCTGTCTTGAATGTCATCTGAAGTTCCCAAGGAGAGACAGGCCTGCCAGCACCTTCATGAACTGCCTCAGCTGGCCCTCAGGGCACCTGTGGTCCCTGGCCCTTTCGACTCTCCCCTTTGTGGCTGTCAGCTGCAGTGAGGGTCAGTTGCACAAGGGCGCAGCAGGTCTGTGTGTTATCCCAGGGAACTACCACATGGCCAGTGCTGAGGAGAAGCTGATGGATGACCTTCTGAACAAAACCTGTTATAGCTACCTGATCTACCCAGCCACCAGCAGAGGCCCTCACAGCTCATCTCCATCAAGATGGAGCTCTCCCTGGCCCAGTGTGTCTGCATGGTAAGTGCAGAGGGCAGCTGTGGCTTAGGCTGAGGTGAAGAGGCAGCGCATGCCCACACCCCAAGCAATCATTGGCCAGAGGAATGAAATTACTCGGGTTGACTTAGACTTACCATTATATGGCAGGGAGGCTGCAGAAGGGTCCATGAAGTTCATAGGTGTCCAATATTTAATGAAGTCAAGGTTTTGTTAACAAAGAAGAAATGAGGGTGGGAGCGGGATGACCACTGGGTAGGCAGCCAATGGACTTGCTCAGCTGAGCGTCCAGCACGACCATAAGCTTCTCCTCATCCTCACAGGCCCACCTTATTCTCTCCCCCCATCCAACAGATGACCTTACATGCTCCCTACTTGTTGGGGGAAAAAAGAACCAGACTGGGGGAACTGATGGGTACAGAGGCCCAGGTGTAGGGGCAGGACCAGAGGCAGTGCAGCGCCTACTGAGCCAGGCGGGTGAGGGTCTGGACAGTGGGCATGGCTGCTGCAGGCATGGAAAGGAGAAGCAGATGGTGGCACTCCCAGGAACCATTGTCAGGCTCTCCATATGTGGATGTGTGCAGAGGTGGGGGTGCCGAGGAGGGAGGAGGTGCAGGGAATTTCTCTTCTCCTCTCTACTGCCTCTGAGTTGGAGATGTCAGAGGAAACCGTGGCCCATTGTAAACTAACACAATGTCCCCACTCATAGGGTTAGAACCCTGCCCTTGGAAGCAGCGCTGAGTGGAGCATTCACGTGGGGAGAGTGCAGGACGCTGTGTCCAGCCAGGGGAAGGAGGTCACCAAAGGGGCTGACCCTCTTCTGGCCAGGTGGCTGCCTTCTGACACACCAGCCTGTCTCTCTAGCATGGCTGGCCCACACACACCCAGCCTGTCAAACTTACAGCCCTCAGGAAGGCTTTGGCCAATTAACGAGTGGCTCTCTCTCCCAGGAAGAAGGACGGCTAAAGGATGGAGAGGGCAGTAGAACCCTGTATGCTCTGCCCCCTCCCTCCACAGTTGGACTGGACGGAAGGCGGCTTTCAGACACGCTTGCCCGGGCTGGGGTCTGAGTGTCACTTTCCAGACAGTGGCTTCTTGCTTAATGGGTGAGCCCTGTTGCTGCCGTGCAGCTGCCACCCTAGTGAGGGTGAATGAGCAGGAGGCTCCGCGGCACTTCCAGGCTCAGGCTGCCCGGCTAGATCTGCTCTGTGGAAACTGTAGGCTGATAGAGGCTACCAGGAGGAGGAGGGGATGCAGCCGCCAGCACCCACCCATGCGAGTCATAATTTTTTTTTTTTTTTTTTTTTTGAGACGGAGTCTTGCTCTGTCGCCCAGGCTGGAGTGCAGTGGCTGGATCTCAGCTCACTGCAAGCTCCGCCTCCCGGGTTCACGCCATTCTCCTGCCTCAGCCTCCCGAGTAGCTGGGACTATAGGCGCCCGCCACCTCACCCGGCTAGTTTTTTATATTTTTTAGTAGAGACGGGGTTTCACCGGGTTAGCCAGGATGGTCTCGATCTCCTGACCTCGTGATCCGCCCGTCTCGGCCTCCCAAAGTACTGGGATTACAGGCTTGAGCCACCGCGCCCGGCTGCGAGTCATATTTCTAAAAGCTTGGGTATACAGTAAATATTAGCTCCTGGGCTGCTGGGCCTGGAAGGGGTATTGTCCTCCTATTTCTCAGGATTTGTTTATTTATTTGATGAAGGAGGGTTATAGGTACAACCAGTTTAAAGATGGAAATTTTTAGAGTGCAGGCTGGGATTTAGGGTAAGCCAAGCAGACTTGTCCAAGCAGCTCTTTTGGGGAGGCCAGAGTCCTGTACCAATGTCCTCAGGCACGTTCAGCAGCTGCTGGGGGAGTGCTGGACAGGATTAAAGCACAGGAGAACTTTCTGGATGATAGAAATGCTCTGTATCTTGAAAGGAGGTAGGTTACATGGGTAATGCATTTGTTAAAACTTATCAAAATGTACACTTCAAATCTGTGCATTTCACTGAATATAAATTATGCCTCAAATTAAAAACATTTTTCGAAAGACAGATGGGCCAGGCGCGGTGGCACACGCCTGTAATCCCAGCACCTTGGGAGGCCGAGGTGGGCGGATCACAAGGTCAAGAGATTGAGACCATTCTGGCTAACATGGTGAAACCCCATCTCCACTAAAAATACAAAAAATTAGCTGGGCGTGGTGGCACACGCCTGTAGTCCTAGCTACTCAGGAGGCTGAGGCAGGAAAATCATTTGAACCCAGGAGGTGGAAGTCGCAGCTAGCCAAGATCATGCCACTGCACTCTAGCCTGGCCTGGCAACAGAGTGAGGCTCTGTCTCAAAAAAAAAAAAAAAAAAAAAAAAAGCCCTGAGGTGGAAGATTGCCTGGTGGGCTCTAAGAACACCAAGGAGGCCCCAGAAGACTGGAGCAGAAATAAAGCGAGGGAGGCAGCAGAGCCAGATCACAAGAGGGCAAGTGTTAGCAAATTTGTTCTGTGAAGGGCCAGATAGTAAATATTTGAGGCTTTGGGGGTCACGTGGCCTCCATCATAACTAGGGAATACTGCTATTGTAGTGTGAAAGCAGCCATAGACAATACGTAACATATGAGTGTGGTTGTGTTCCAATGAAACTTTATTTACCAAAACAGCTGGCTAACTTGCCATCCAGCTAGTTTGCCAGCACCTGATGTAGGACCCTGCAGGTCATTATATGGATTTGAGTATCGACTTTGAATGAGATGGGAGGAGGGGAGAAAAAGATTTTGAGCTTACAGGACCCCTTTCCCTGTTGCATTTAGATCACGGGGTACACAAGGGTGGAAGCAAGAGAGGGAGCGAGGAAAACAGAAGGCTGATGCAGTAATCCAAGGGGAGATGATGGTGACATTTTGGGTCGGGGTGTTGGCATTGTCATTGATAAGAAAGCATTATATTCTCAATATATTTAGAAGACTGAGCCAGCAGGATTCGCTCATGGCAAAGGTGGTAAGGTACAAGAGAAGAAGAGTCAAGGGAAACTCTGAGGCCTTTAGCCTAGCAACTGGCAGGATGGAGGGGAAAGAGTAAGAGTTCAGTTTCGGACATGTAATGAGATACCACGTAGACATTCTTGTGGATGAAAACCCTTGAACTGATGTAATCAAGTCAGGTCAGACTGGAAATATAAATTTGGGAGTTGCTGGGGTTTAAATGTTATTAATACATGGGACCAAGGATTGACTGTAGATAGAGAACTAAGGAGGTCAAAAGACTGAGCATTTCATTAACAAAAGGCAGGGCAGTAAGAAGGAGCCTGCAAAGGAGACTGAGCTAGTGGAGTAGGAGGAAGAGACTTGGCAGCCAGAAAACCAAGTGAGTGATATATGTCAAGGACTGAGGGGCATCAGATGCAGGCAGAGAAATGCCATGGGGCGGGGTCACCACAGAGAACACATTCCCAGGCAATGCCCAGCACAGCCATTGGGGCAGAGCTGCCCCTGAGACCCTGGACCTATAGAGCCACCAGTGTGCAATGCCAGGCCAGGAGAGCTGCATGCACAGGACTCCAACCAGTGAGAGTCAGGGCATGGGCTTCACCCAGTAAAGCTATGGGGGTGGAGCCACCTGGAGCCTTGGGGACCCAACCCTCACCCCAGTGTGGCTGGAAGGTGAGACATAAAGTCAAAGACTATCCTCAAGCCTCAAGATTAAATGTTGTTTCCCCTGGTGGGTTTTGGACTTACTTGGGACTAAGCTACTTCTTCTTTCCTATTTGTCCCTTTTAAATGGGAATATCTATCCTATGCCCATTCCACCATTGTATTCTGGAAGCATGTAATTTGTTTGACAGCTGGAGGGAAATTTGGCTTAGGATGAATCATACCTTGAGTTGGTCTTACCCACGTTTACAGGAGACTTTGGACTTAGATGGAATGAATGTGTTAAGAACATGAATTTGAGAAACCAGGGGTGGAATGCTATGCTATGATCTGAATGTGTCCTTCAAAATTCATGTGCTGAAACTTAATGGCCAATGAGATATTAAAAGGTAGGCCCTTTAGATGATTAAGTCTTGAAGGCAGAGCCCTCACGGATGGGATCAGCATCCTTATAAAAAGACTGATGGAGTTTGGTGGCTTTTTGTCCTTCCACCTTCTGCCAAGTGAGAACATAACTAGGTACCACCTTGAAGCAGAGCAGCTTTTACCACTCAACTTGCCAGCACCTTCATCTCAGACCTCCCAGCCTCCAGAACCGTAGGAAATGTTTCTGTTGTTTATAAATGACCCAGTCTCAGGTATTTTGTTATAGCAGCACAAATGGACAAAAGCCAGTGCTTAATTTAGCCCCATACAGCCTAGCTCTACCCTGCTGTAGCCATCTTCTGCAGTAACAGGAATGCAGACTGCAAACTTCCACAGGCTCTTCTTGACCACTGATTGACCCCTTGTAGATACAAAATCAGAAGGGCTTTACCTGTTGCTTTGGTGGAATCTTAGTCCACATTCTCTACTCATCTGGACTAAGGCTTACTGCATTTCCATCAAATCAATATGACAGCCTATTAGACAAAAGGCATTTTTCCCTGGATGGGGAGGTTGAAACAATGAGCACCTGGTGGTCACAGAACACTCTACAGACTACAGTTTACATTCCTGGCTGTATTGAGCTTCTATTCCTTCTAGATTCACTTCTCCATCATACCTGTCCTCTGCAGCTGACTGTGGATAGGGCTCTACAGCCTACATTAAACCTTTGTTCAGATGACATGAGATCATCTCCCAAAGGGGAAGGAAGTAAGGCACAGGCATGAAAATGCTACCGTTTTATGAAATGACAGGGCAATGGGAGAAGGAAATTAAGAGCCCAAAGAGTGAGGACTTCTGCTGTAGACAGCTGCTTGTGAGGGGGTTGGCTGGCTCTGTCCTCTTCTCAGCTTGCAGGCCAGTGCTTGCACACCAGTCCACGTGGACAAGCTGGCCTGGCCCTCACACAGGCCTGGGCCATGGCAAGAGCACAGCAGGATCAGCTCAGGCAGTGCCTGAATAGGAAGGGCCTAGGGAGGAGCCAGGTGCTGCTTCACACCAATGGAAACCAGAAGGGCTTTGCAAATAGGAGTTTGTCTTTTCACACTATGGAACTCTCAAATATCTGTCACCAATGCAAAGAAAGGTTCTCAAGAATTGTATTATAAAATAGAACAATGACACAACATAAGCTTACACATTAATATTTACATTATATTCAGAATATATTACAGCTTTAATTTATGAACAGAAATATCCTGTCTTTTCTTCTTTTTCTTTTCTGCTTTCTTTGCATCATTGATTTGCATTTTTACTTGATCTTGTAATTTAGAAAAGAATGCTTGAGAGGACTTTAAGGCTTTGTCTTTACCTTCATCCTGCAATTAAAAACAACACATGCTTATACTGTAAAATGTACTTATAAGTGAAAAAAGTCAAAAATAGTACATCACCATTACAACAACGTATACAACCATAAATATGAAAAAGGACTAGAATTACAGAAAACTAAATCGGTTAGCATAGAAGTATTCTGTACGGCTACAATGTTCTTATAATCTGAGAGAGAAAGGAGTGAAAGACAAACTGCTGCCAGTACCCAGGTTATTGTGAGGACCCTACATGAAAAACTCCAGAACACTAAAGGTTGCGATTCCAGCCGGTCAGCATCATGCGTCTCCATCCCACAGGTGGGCTGTGGGCTGGCTCAGACATACCAGTCACCCAGTTATCCACTTCCCCCACAAAGCTCCCCTTGAGCAATTTTCTTTCCCTTGTCCTTACCTTTATGAAGGAAGCTTTGCCAGTTTTGGTCAGCTGTTTTAACTTCTCCGAAGCTACTGCTTTGCTGTATTTCCCTGCTTGATCTACACTGCTCTTTTCAAGCAGTTTTCTCCGCTTCTCCTTCTCTTTTATTTTCATACGCTTTTGATATTTCTTTTTCCTTCGCTCTCGTTTCTTGTCTGTAGCTGTTTTTTCAGCAGCTGTTTTATATCTCCAGCTTTATTTTCTCCTATTAAAAAAATAACCACCAACATATTCGTTAATCAAGTTTAACAACTAGGAAACTGGAATGGAAGAAACTGCAGGGTAGGTAGCGAGCAGGCTGTGCGTCTGTGACCAAGTGCACGAAGATGCAGAGCAATCCCCACCTACATTCCAGTGAGCATTGGTAACTCAGTTCTCTAAAACCTGAAATGCATTCTTTGACAGCACAGACTCTTATAGTGACGGTTCAGTTCCCAAACTAATTCACAAGAAGGCAACATGCAGAGTTGGGTTTTCAACCTATCAGCACAAGAGAAGCCAGCCCTCCACAGCATTTAGATTCCAATGGGCTTCAGGGACATGCCAGAGGCAGCCTCAGCTCTGAGCTGCTAATGACAGCAACTGGACTGAGGACAGAGTGCAGAGACCAAGGAACTGAGGAAGGGAAGGGAAACATCTCTCTAGTGAGGATCAATTTTATCTCTTTTCTCCTCAACTGCCAGCCTATCCTGCCAGGGCTGTCACCAGCACTGAGGTGGCAGAGGCTCAGACAGAAGGGGTGAGTGTAGGTGTAGCAAATCAAGTGAGGAGGGAAAAAGAAGGCCCTTGCTGCTAAGCCAGCCAGGAAGATGAGCACCTGGCAGAAACCATTATTACTATGTGAGGCATGAGCTTCAGTGTTCACATGGCAGGGATTGCTGCATTTCATAACCAAATGCTCAATTCTAGATTCAGATTCCATTACTAATTAGCATTACATGAATAAAATAAGGGGGAAATGCTGATACTAACCTATTGCTAGTATATACGCAATGCAAGCAATTTGTTTTAAACTTAATATCACTGCTAGTATTTGGATTGGATTATAACAAGATACTGATACTAGCTATTTTAAAACTGCTCTTATGGTAACTCTCAAACTGTACCTCATAATAAAGCCAGAATATAGGAGACTGGTATTTGAATATTGTAACATTACTAGTTTGCTTATACTTAGAAACTGCTGAGATACACTGGAATAAGAACTACAAATGCAAGGCAAATGACATTAAATAAATGGAGTCTGGCTAAAATCAACTAACTTGTAACAGATATTTAAGGTTTCAACACTGGCTTCTTACCTTGATCTCCTCTGGCGCCAGGAGAGCTGCATCACTAACACTCACTGGGGCTACTTCCTCCATGGTTATGGCTGGCAGATTTGACACAACTTTAATCTCTGGTACAGGCTAGAAAAGAGATAATATATTCAATGGGAAGCCAGAAGGGACTCTCACACAAAATGTGTGAACTGTGAACCTATTAACTTAAAGTATAATATATAAAATACTTTATGGAGATTATCCTTTTTTTCACTTGCTTGAAAGTCAGCAAACCTACTGGAGACTACTTAAAACGTCAGATATGGTAACAGCCAAAGTCCTAAGTGGACTGGCATGACAGCAGTGCTGAGGGGCGGCACTGCTTCAGGATCCCAGAGACCTGGGTATTTTAGGGTTTTCCGTCTCAAAACCATTCCAACAGCACGTATTTCTACATTTTTCCATAACATTTCTGCCATCTTCAAACATCAGTTCTTCCATCTCTTCCTCAACTATTCCTATCTACCATGCATGTGGACATTCTCAAACAACCATTAATGCTGTTTGGTAAGATTTACTGATTTCTATTATCTTGATTTTGCTTACAGAAAAAAACGCTAGCTCTAAGAAGTATATGGAAAAAGATGCAAGGAAAGATGTTTATGCGAACAAGAGTCAAAAACAGACTACTGATAAATTTCCTCATCTTTCAATTACTGAAAACATCTCCATAAACATAAATATGAAATAATACTGAACTATTTTGAAAAACTAAAACAGTATCAAAATCAATCAAAGCTATCAATTACAAAAAGGGGGAAAGGATGCAATGTTAATTGAAGGACCATCTGCTTCAGATTTTTGTCTTTTTTTGAAAGAACTACCCAAGAAATCCAGTAATTAAAACAGGTTTCATACTGATCCTGTGATTAAAATGGTGACTATGTATTGCAGTTACACTAGTATTCTTTCTTCCTCATCACCATCCTGTCCGTGGAGTTATTTGCTCAAGGGAACTTCACAAAGAACAAAACCATAAACACAATAGGATCCTGGATTCTAAGTGAGAGAAAAATGAGAGTGTGAAAGAAATCATTTCTTCCACTGGACACCGTTCAACTGTTACTAAAAACACTGTATTCCATTCTAGCATTTAAAGAAATTAGCTGGGCATGGTGGTGCATGCCTGTAGTCCCAGCTACTCGAGAGGCTATACTTCTTAGAGCTAGCATTTTTTTCTGTAAGCAAAATCAAGATAATAGAAATCAGTAAATCTCCGTATTTCTCGAGAGGCTGAGGCAGGAGAACCGCTTAAACTCGGGAGACAGAGGTTGCAGTGAGCCAAGATTATGTACTCCAGCCTGGGCAATAGAGTGAGACTGTCTCAAAAAAAAAAGAAAAAAAAAAAAGCCACAAAAAATGATAGCTGTGATTGGTAAATGGAGTCTACAGAGATGGTGTGTGAAATACCAACCAGAACATGAAAAAAGTAGTATCAAGGAGAACCTACACTAGCAATTCTACATTTCTTATGGGAAAAAAGAAAGGCTTTTCATTTGGGGCACATAGACACAAATACATTCACTTCTCCTTCACTTCCCAATATTCCAAGGAATGTCTAACAGCTTCCCTGCATTAGATCCTAGCTAGTGCAAGGAACAGAGTGGAACAGTAGATGCATTTTGTGCTGCCTGAAGACAAGTAGAGAGCAATGAACAACTAGCGAATGACTGCAAATGTGCAATGTAGCTATGAGGAAAAGAGGCCGAGTGGTGAGACATGCAGCAAGGCGGGAAGAGCAGTCTACCCTAGGTAGGGAGCCAAGGAACATCTGCAAGGAGGGGAAGGCGCCTAGCCTGGGCAATAAGAAGGAGCCAGCCATGCCAAAAAGGAAGTGTAGCCTACTGGGCCAGGGGGAAGAGCACAGCGAGAAAGCGTAAGGGACTTGGCCTGCTGAAGGAATCAGAAGATCAGTGGGGCTGGGGGTAGCAAGCCAAGGGAGACCAAAGGGGTGGGAAGAGCCAGATCACACAGGTAAGGCCCAGAAAGGGCACACGTCCTTCACCTCAGTAAGACCTGCTGGACAAGAGGAGTTGAGAAATTCTACTCATCTCTTCACCTGTTTATTTCACACAACCCAGAGTAGGGACTTTGGGAATCTAAAGATGGCTCCTGCCATCAAGAACTTATTAGCATGTAATTACAACTGGATTAAAAGCATACATATACACCAAAAAAACAAACAAAACAAAACAGGTAAAAAAGCTTATTGTCTGAGAAGACAAAATATCTGCATGGGAAAAAATCACCTAGTCATCAACTAATAAGAAAGGATCTTGGAGATTAGCTCTTCTGTACAGATGAAGCATGAAGTGATTGCCTGTATCATAAAGCTAGTTAGGAGCAGAACTCAACTCAGGTTCCGACTTCTAGACTAGTCCTTAATTCATGACATTCCATTTCAGACAACAACACAGGCACCAAAGGGCAACATGTGAACAAGTACCAAAGGATGATACAAGCATGTTTTACGGGTTCACAGAAGCTGGTGAGTAGGAGATGAGGCTCCAAGGAGTAGACAGGTAGAGCCAAGTCTGGGTGACAGACAGACAGGGGAGGAGCATTTGAGAGGGTTGGGTGTGGTGAGGGAACATCATGCAGCAGAGACAGCATGGGCCCAGAGTTAGTTCTCACCCTCCCACCTCCTAACCCAGGTTTTCTCCCCTGAGAAATGGAAACTATAGTACCTGCCTCAGTGTTGTGTGCATTAAGTGTTTACGTAAAGACACATACATATTATTAATGTATGTAATATGACACACATAGCAGATACTCCATAAATGTTGGGTATAGATATCCATACATCTCCAAACCCATTATACAATGAAAATGCAAGAAGACCAAGAGGGTAGGGAAGGGAGGAGTCCCTGTGGCTATGGTTGAGGGTCTTTTAAAGTGTGAGGTAAGTTAAAATAGTAAGAGGCAGTAGTAGTGTGATGCCTGACTATGCCAGCTCCAGCTGGCAGGGGCTCACTGAAGATCCAAGTAGAGCCAGAACTATCATGGAACCAGAACTTAGCCTTCCTCATGGACACCCTGCCTGGAATTTACAGGAAATGACTACAAGTTTGTATCCTGAAACAAAATAAAGAGCTAGTCTTACAAAGGATCAAAGCTATGAAAGTCACCCTGCTCTAGCTACACTGAACTGTTAACACACTTACCGGTTTAGGGATAAAGTGGAAGTTTGAGAGGGCATCCAATTTTAAGAAGAGGGAATCCATCATCTTCTGAATTTCTACATGCTCTGGATTTTCTTCTTCTGCTGTTTTTTGCTTGGGAAATAAGTTCAACAATGTCAAACTAAGCGACTTGATATATATCACAGGACAAAACACTAAAGGTCAATGAGGGCATTCCCAACTTCTCATCACCAAAGCTTCAGCTACAAGGAAACATTCCAAAAGCAAAATTAAAAGCAACAGTACCATGAGGGTTCCAGCACCTTCCACAGATGTGGTGTACATTTTAGGAGCTACAGTAACCATTACCTCTAATATTCAGAACTTAAAATTTTAACTACCTTGGTATTTACTTCTGTCAAAAATTAAGCTATTCCTCCTAAGATAGCCACAGTTTTGTTTTGTTTTTAAAGGAAAATAGCAAGTGATAACAAGTGTTGGCAAGGATGAAGAAACTGGAACCCTTGTGCACTGTTGATAGGTAGGAATGTAAAATGATGCGGTCAAGTGGCAACAAGCTTGGCAGGTCTTCAAAAAGCTACACAGAGAATTACCATCTGACCCAGCAATGCCACTCCTAGGTGTACAACCAAGAGAATTAAAAACAGATACTCAAACAAATACATGTACACGGCACTATTAACAGTCGGAAACAGCCCAAATGTCCATCAGTGGATGAGCAGATAAACTGTGGTACACACACACAGTGGAATACTGTGCAACCATAAAAAAGAAATGAAGCACTGACAAATGCCAGTCTTGAAAACATGATACTCAACGAAAGTTGTCAGAAATGGAAGGCCACATATGGTATGGTTCCATTTTTTATCAAATACCCAAAATAGGCAAGTCCACAGAGATAGAATGCAGACTGGGGTTTGTTGGGGCTGGGGCAAGTGAGGAAAGGGTGGCAACTGCTTATGGCATATGGGGCTTTATTGTGGGCTGATAAAAATGTTTTAGAATGAGATACACTTAGTAGTTACATAACACTGTCCTAAATGCTCCAAATTTGTTCACTTAGGTGGTTGATTTTATGTTATATAAATCTCACATCAATTAAAAAGAAAAAAAAAAGGCCCAGCACGGTGGCTGGCTGGGCACAGTGGCTCATGCCTGTAATCCCAGCACTTTGGGAGGCTGAGGCAGGCAGATCATGAGGTCAGGAAATCGAGACCATCCTGGCCAACATAATGAAACCCTGTCTCTACTAAAATACAAAAAATTAGCCGGGCTTGGTGGCGTGCGCCTGTAATCCCAGTTACTCAGGAGGCTGAGGCAGAGAAACTGCTTGGACCTAAGAGGCAGAGGTTGCAATGAGCTTAGGTCACGCTACTGCACTCCAGCCTGGTGACAGAGCAAGACTCTGTCTCGAAAAAAAAAAAGAAAAAAGAAAAAAAAAAGTGTTAATATAGACTTCATAAAATTATTCAAATATCCATTTGGATGATAGCGACTTTTTTTTTCTTTTATTTACATGTAATGTGTTAAAGATTTATTCTGACAAATCACATTGAAAAAACTGACAGCAATTTTAATTATGTTGAAGAGAAAAAGTAAATTTCATGCTTCTCTCTCTTTCCCCTTTGGCCCCAAATGCTTATTCTAAATGCCTAAGAAGTCTTTTTGTTTTTTGTTATTAAGACACGGAAAAAAAAAAAAAAAAACCCAGCAGAACTAGGAAATGATAGGCTCTTTGCCTCCTGATCCTGATGATAAAGATGCATCCAGGTCTGTTTCCAATGTCCATCATCAGCACCCACCTTCCAGCCATAGTCAGGCATCACGCTACTATCGCTTCTTACTATTTTAACTTACCTCACACTTTAAAAAATCCTAAACATGTCCTTTTACCTCATTCTAGATAACAATAGCTGTAAAATCAAGTATGTAGCTATATATTTGCTATATAGCATTTTTCTGAGCCACTTCATATACACAACTGTGAGTAAAAGCTCCTACATGTGCTGTTTACCACCATTTCACTTCCAGAATTAGCCTAGCTACTAGAACTCCAAGTCCATCCTCAAAAACTTCTGAACTGGCTGTTGACTTCTAAGAGAGAAATGAAACTAACATTTAGAGCTGGCATAAACTATTGCATTACATATATAATTTTTAACTCTCATGGTCACCAAATACTTTCTGTTACTGAATCTCCTCAAAGATTCAAATGAAACTGTACATATCCTCCTTCAGCTACCACCTTGGATTGCAAAGCAGCCAGGAAGAATTTTAATTCAAATCTTCTCAGTTCTTCAATTTCACAGCGGCATCAGGGCAATTTGCTGTTGCTAACTGAAGGGCATTCATTAACAAAATCTGTTGGGAATCATAAATGGCTTCTGCAGGAAAAAAATGCCATCTGATCCCTAAGTACATATTAACCACATTCCCACTAAATCAAATGTGAAGGAATAATTCGATTATTATATCAGCATACAATATTCCTAGGAATATGACCTTGTCCTATTATTTAACCAGAGATTTTCTTTTCTTTTCTTTTTTTTTTTTTGAGATGGAGTCTCGCTCTGTCACCCAGGCTGGAGAGCAATGGTGCGATCTCGGCTCACTGCAACCTCCACTTCCCTGGTTCAAGCAATTCTCCTGCCTCAGCTTCCCAAGTAACTGGGATTACAGGCACACGCCACCACACCTGTCTAATTTTTTCATATTTTTAGTAGAGACGGGGTTTCACCATGTTGGCCAGACAGGTCTCAAACTCCTGACCTCAAGCAATCCGCCCGCCTCAGCCTCCCAAAGTGCTGGGATTACAGGTACGTGCCACTACGCCCAGCCCAGAGACTTTAGTTAAGTGAAAGAAAAAACAGACCTAAAAATCAGAATGAATTCATAATCATGTAAAATATATCAGTTATTTCAAAATATCAATGAGAAATGGTTTTAAAGTTGTAGCACCACCATAATAATTGCTGGAAAGCTAATAATTAGTTGTAAAAGTATCAGGTGACCAAAGCCTAATTGCAAAGCAACCCTCACATAAAGTGGGAATATTAGAACCCTTCTATTCCTAGCATGGTCTTTTTTTTTTTTTTTTTTTGGAGACGGAGTCTCGCTCTGTCGCCCAGGCTGGAGTGCAGTGGCGCGATCTCGGCTCACTGCAAGCTCTGCCCCCCAGGTTCACGCTATTCTCCTGCCTCAGCCTCCGGAGTAGCTGGGACTACAGGCACCCGCCACCACGCCGGGCTAATTTTTTGTAGTTTTAGTAAAGACAGGGTTTCACCGTGTTAACCAAGATGGTCTCGATCTCCTGATGTCGTGATCCACCCGCCTCGGCCTCCCAAAGTGCTGGGATTACAGGCGCAAGCCACCACGCCCACATGCTCTTATACTTAAATGATGTAGCTGAAGAGCCAAGATTTCCGTTTCATGATTTCAACAGTCACAAAAAGCCTAGTTCTCTACTTCTATTTCTTTAATAATAACGGTTTTGCCTTACAGGCTTCCTCACCTGGTTGAGTTTGATGTACTCCTGTTCATAAATTTCAGCAAGGCTCAATTTACTCTTCTCATGGTCTAAGGTTAAACGCTTTTTATATTCATATGCATCCTCTTTAGGTTTTTCTTTACGTACTACATCATCCCAAGCCTGAAACATAAAGGGCAGGTAGAACATAACAAAGCCTACAATTTATTTCTAGGTTCACTTAAGAATCTTCCTCTGGAATATTGTTATAATAAATATTATCAATATATTAATAAATTATCATTAATATATAATAGTAAATTATAAATATATTATTGTTATAATATTTATTATTACTCATTATTCCAGAGTAAGCAAATTATAGCAAAAAGAAAATTTTCAACTTCTGAAATAACTATTCAAGTCACAAAGAATAAACATTAGGAAAGCAAAGGCGGCAGTACTCAAATATCTTTTTCTGTTTTTTTGTTTTAAATGAGTCTTCCTTCCTCGTTACCAACTTTAATTCCACATTTCCCCAACAGTTTGTTTAAAAGTCAAGCCTTGAGTTAGCTTATCACGTTTNGTAAATTATAAATATATTATTGTTATAATATTTATTATTACTCATTATTCCAGAGTAAGCAAATTATAGCAAAAGAAAATTTTCAACTTCTGAAATAACTATTCAAGTCACAAAGAATAAACATTAGGAAAGCAAAGGCGGCAGTACTCAAATATCTTTTCTGTTTTTTTGTTTTAAATGAGTCTTCCTTCCTCGTTACCAACTTTAATTCCACATTTCCCCAACAGTTTGTTTAAAAGTCAAGCCTTGAGTTAGCTTATCACGTTTCATTTCAAATTTTAAGATGTTCTGCACATGATACTCACCCTTCAAACCCTTTCTATTTTAGACCCACAAGTGTAGGCAAACATTATACACATGTTACAAAGCCATTTCTTACTATACATGCCATATATCTAAGTTTTATTCTGTTTACAAAATCAGATCAATCTTTTAACAAAAACCACTAGGTTTTTAACATTTGAAAAAATACACTACTGAGAAATGGTTTTAAATTGTAGTACTACCACAATGTTAGGGTTTGAACGTCCCCTCCAAAATTCATTTTGAAACTTAATCCCTGATGTGGCAACACTGAGATGTGGGGCCTTCTAGGACGTGACTGGATCACCAGGGTTCTGCCCTCATGAATGGCAGTTGCATTTATGGATTAATTGGTTATCATTGGTGGGGGAATGGTGGCTCTTAAGAAGAGCAAGAGACACCTGAGCCAGCATCTTAGCGTGCTCAGCCCTTTCACCATGTGATGCCCTGCACCACCTTGGGACTCTGCAGAATCCCCTCTGGTAAGAAGGCTCCTCAACCTCGGACTCCTCGGCCTCCATAACTGTATTCCTTTTCTTTATAAGTTACCCAGTTTCAGATATTCTGTTATAAGCAACAGGAAAAAGACTAAGACATATATAGTGAGTAATCTGCCACACCAGATACTGTGCCTAAGCCAAGGGTTCTGGGTGCAACCACCGCAGGTCAGCCACCAGCTTCATTAAGCACTGCCCAAAAGGTCAGCAAGACTAATGGCTTCTGGCTCCTCTCAGGCACAATACTCGTCTTTCCTAGGTACTACTAAAGAGCAGCACCTCACACAACAAAAGCTGACTAGGTAGCCTAGATTTAAGGTTTGTGAACACTAAGTGAAAATAAAAAGCAATAGTCCCACTCTCAAAGTACTCTCACATTATTTCTAAAATTTCAGTGACATTTCAATTAAGTTAAATTTAATTCTTACTGACCTGATCTCTTATCCTCTGTTTAATGATATCTTCCAGTTGAAGGGTGGTTTCCTCTGTAATCACAGGTGCTAAAGGAAATACAATTTATTCATTAGGTAGATATCCACTAGACCACTGATTCTCACATGGCAGTCCTTGGACCCACAGCGTCAGCAACACGTGGGAACTTGTTAGAAATGCAAATTCCTGGACCACCCCCATACCTCCTGAATCAGAAAGTGGGGAAGAGGGACAGCTATCTGTGCTTTAATAAGCCTTGTGATGCTCCCTGAAGTTTGAAAACCACAAAACTAGGATACATATGGTAGTAAGTGCTAATACTTTATCCAAGGTACCCAAGGACTCTTCCTCTCTTTTCCATTCTCTCTTCCATTGAAATAAAATGAAAACTCACTTTGACTTAATGGGTACAAGAAAGAAGGCAATGAGATGACCACGGTTTCAGGTTGGAGTTCAAAATGTAATCAGTGGACCGTGACAGGATGCAAGCCTTTGACACAGATTACTGCAAAAAACTTGATTACAAACTATACATTAGGTATCATCAGTGTATTGATGTTAAATTTTTGGGGTGGATTAATGGTATTGTGATTATATAGGAGAATGTCCTAGTTCTTAGAAGACATCTGCAAAAGCACTTAAAAGTGAAGTGCCATGAGACTGGCAACTTACTTAAAAAAAGGGCACATATACAATCTTACATATGCTGAGGAGAGAAAAGAGATACGACAAAATGGTAACTGGTGAATCCAGTTGAATAGCATATAGATGTTCACTGTAACATTTTTTCAACTTTTCTGTGTTTATAAATTGTTTTTTTCTTTTTTGACAGAGTGTTGCTCTATCGTCCAGGCTGGAGTACATCGGCATGACCTTGACTCACTGCAACCTCTCCTTTCCGGGTTCAAGGGATTCTCCTGCCTCAGCCTTCCGAGTAGATGGGATTACAGGCACCTGCCACCATACCCGGCTGATTTTTGTATTCTTAGTAGAGACAGGGTTTCACCATGTTGGCCACGCTGGTCTCAAACTCCTGACCTCAGGTGATCTGTCTGCCTCGGTCTCCCAAAGTGCTGGGATTACAGGCGAGAGCCACCGTGCCAAGCCATGTGTTTACAAGTTTTAAAATAAAAGTTGAGGGAAAAAGAAACATCACCCCAAATCTTTGTATGAAATGGAACCATGGAAAAAGCACAGACATGACCACTTTACAGAAGAGGGCACCGTACCCATCCGGACAGCATGGTCAAAGTGCAGGGTCTCCTCCAGGAGGCTGTTCTCTGGCCTCTTCTGTGCTGTCACTTCCCCCTGAAGCTGCCACGGCTTTTTTTCTAACAACTCTTTTTCTAAAGATGCAATTTTTTCATTCATCTAAGAAAGAGACAAAATAATTAGTATACATTTAGAAAATAAAATTACACTTATATTTGTGTAAAAGCAAAAAATACTTTAAAAAGTGGAAAAGCAAGAAATGTACTATTCTACAATTCTGTTCTTGCCATCTTTTTATTCTGTCAATGACTTCCTATTTCTGCTGCCTATGGTGGGGTGAGCTGCAATTTCTTTTCCTCACTGATTTAAAATGCCATGTTTATAATATATTAAACTCCCCAGAAGCATTTGGGTTTGTTTCTGGGCTCTATTTTATTCAAGTGATCTATCTATTCACAAGTTAAGTAATTCTTTGATTAGAATATTAGTATCTGATGGAGTCTGACCCTTTTGACTCCAAACTCAAATTCTTATTCTAACTCCTGTTTTTACATTTTTTTGAGGCAGAGTCTCACTCTGTCGCCTAGGCTGGAGTGCAGTGGTCTTAGCTCACTGCAACTTCCGTCTCCTGAGCAATTCTCCTGCCTCAGCCTCCCGAGTCGCTGGGATTACAGGCGTGTGCCACTATGCCCAGCTAATTTTTGTATTTTTTAGTAGAGACGGAGTTTCACCAAGTGCTGGGATTAGAGGCGTGAGCCACCGCGCCGGGTCATTATCTCTAACTTCTAAAAGACAACAATGATGACTTCAGTGTATAAAATGCCAGCCTTTTCAGCTATCTTACAGAATTCTCTTCTTTTCCTAATATCAATTCAGTTTATCCACTCGGTTTCCTCTCCAAGTACTAACGCATTCGTTTCTCACTTCTAGTGGAATATAAACACATCTGCAGGATTCCTAATCTTTTTTTTTTTTTTTTTTTTTGAGACAGTCTCACTTGGTTGTCTAGGCTGGAGAGCAGTTGCGTGATCTCAGCTCACTGCAACCTCCACCTCCCAGGCTCAAGCAATCCTCTCTCCTCAGACCCCCAAATAACTGGGACCACAGGCACGTGCAACCACGCCTGACTAATTTTTGTATTTTTTGTAGAGACGAGGTCTTACCATGTTGCCCAGGCTGGTCTCGAACTCCTGAGCTCAAGCAATCCTCCTACCTTGGTCTCCCAAAGTGCTGGGATTATAGGCATAAGCCACCACCCCTGGCAGTTTTCCTAATCTCTTATCTTTATCTTTTGTAGTTACACTGGCTTATGAGTCTAAAAGAATGTTAATCAACGGTGGTAACTGTAATACTGGACATCTTGTCTCATTTCTAATCTTAAAGGGATGCTTCTAGAATTTCACCCATCATGCATGATGGCAGCTTTTGGCTTAGATATATTTGTATTCCACTAGGAGTGAAAAAAAAAATTAGACATGAATATTGAATTTTATCAAATGTCTTTCTGACATATGGAGGTGACCATATGTTTTTTTCTCCTTAATGTCTTGCAGTCAGGAATCATACTAGATTTTCTAATACTGATTGAAGAGAATAAGGTTCATGCAGTTGTGTGGCATAATTCTTCCACTGTGCTATAGGATTTTTGCAACCCCGTTCATGAATTAGACTGTGTGTGTGTCTGTGTGTGTGTGTGTGTGTGTGTTTTAATGCTACCTTTGTCAGGTTTGGGTTTTCATGTTCTAACAGTTTCAAAAAAAAAAGTTTGAAAGTTCTACTTTATTCTTTATATGTGGAAACTGAAATAAATTATTTGTGATTTATTGAAACTTAACTTGAAGGTCTGATGTAATTTCACAATAAAACCAAACCTTTCTTTCTTTATTTGTTGGGGGAGGGCGGGAGGAGTGGGGTGGAAGGACACTAACTCATCGATATTTTATAATGGTGCTTTTTTTCCCTTAGAATTTCTCTAACTTCTGGGGACAATCTGACAACCACGGATTTAATTCAGATTCTCAAATTTTAAAAACAATTCTTTTGATATTCTTGGTATCTTTTATTATCTGCCTATTCTCAATTTTTTTTTTTTTTTTTTTTTTACACAGTCTCTAGCTCTGTTGCCCAGGCTGGAGTGCTGTGGTGCAATCATAGCTCGACTACAGCCTTGAACTCTTGGACTCAAGAGATCCTCCCCCATCCGCCTCTCGAGTAGCAAACACTATAGGCGCACACTACCATGCCCAGCTAATTTTTTTAACTTTTAGTGGAGATGGGCTTTTGCCCCGTTGCCCAGGTTGGTCTTGAATTCCTGGGCTCAAAACAATCCTCCCTCCTTAGCCTCCCAAAGTGCAGGTGTGAGCCACTGTGCCTGGCCCTATTCTCATTTTATTGTGATAAAATTTTAAGGTAAATAAATGATAGAGCCAAATTATTAGAGCCAGACTACATCTACAAAATTAAATGAAATTTCACTTGTCTGAAATCATGACACAAAGAAACAATTTTTACCAACTTTGAAGATATGTTTGTGATGGTATAAATTAAAATTCTGGCTATTCGGCACTCACAAAAATCTGCGGAGCACCTTAAAGACACAGGTGGTGTCGGCCGGGCGCAGTGGCTCATGCCTGTAATCCCAGCACTTTAGGAGGCCGAGGTGGGTGGACCACCTGAGGTCAGGAGTTTCAGTCCAGCTTGGCCAACATGGTGAAACCCCGTCTCTACTAAAAATACAAAAAAATTAACTGGGTGTGGTGTAATCCCAACTACTCAGGAGGCTGAGGCAGGAGAATTGTTTGAACCTGGGAGGTGGAGGTTGTAGTGAGCTAAGATCACGCCACTGCACTCCAGCCTGGGTGACAAGAGTGAAACTCCATCTCAAAAAAAAAAGAAAAAAAAAAAAACCAAAAAAAACATACACGGTATCCTCCAAAGCAGTCAAAACAGTTAAGAGGCTCACAGGACAGCTTTATCAGGAGAGACATGCTATATATATAAAGACATTAGGGACAAAGGAAAAAACAACTATCTTTAAAGATTTTTTTTATTTTTGAGATAGAGTCGCACTCTGCCACCCAGGCTGGAATCCAGTGGCACCATCTCGGCTCACTGCAACCTCCGCCTCCTGGGTTCAAGGGATTCTTCTGCCTCAGCCTCTTGAGTAGCTGGGATTACAGGTGTCCGCCACCATGCCTGACTACTTTTTCTTTCTTTTTTTTTTTTTTTTTTTTTCAGTAGAGATGGGGTTTTACCATGTTAGCTAGGCTGGCCTCGAACTCCTGACTTGAAGTGATCCACCTGCCTCAGCCTCCCAAAGTGCTGGGATTACAGGCATGAGCCACCGCGCCCAGCAGAAGCAACTATTTTACTCACAGGCCCCACATTGAAATGCAGGCACTGACTTTTGCTCATCAGATGCTTTCCATATGGCAAGATTTTTGGTTTTTTGTTTGTTTTAAGACAAGGTCTTGCTCTGCCGCCCAGTCTAGAGAGCAGTGATGCAATCATAGCTCAACATACCATCAACCTCCTAGGCTCAAGTGATCCTTCCACCTCAGCCACCAGAGTAGCTGGACTACAGGCACACATCACCATGCCCGGCTAATTTTTGTATTTTTGGTAGAGACAAGGTCTCACTATGTTGCCTAGGCTGGTTCTGAACTCCTGAGCTCAAGCGATCCTCTTGCTTCGGATTGCCAAAGTGCTAGGATTACAGGCGTGAGCCACTGCACCTGGCCAAGATATCTGTTTTCAAAGGATGGTTAATAGTTTTCAAATGATGGTTAATTGCAAGTATATTAAAAATTCCATAAATTACTAATTACCTTTTCCTGCCTTTTTTCAAAAGAGGATTTAACTTCATCAGAATTTTTCTTTACATTTAGAACACCTGTATCTTCAGTTTCCTCGTCATCTGGTAAAGCAAAGGTCACTCTTTTCAAGGTTTCTTTATGTTGTTTACCGTCTTCATTTTCTTCAAGGTCATCATCTTCATCCCTACAATACCAAAACTCTTATAAAAGAAATATGCTACTTTCCATTAGAAAACAAAAGGAAACAAATTTTCCCTTAATAAAGTTCTTCTTTTATATGCCTAATGCAACCAAATACTCAGAACTTCCAAAATCATTCAGTTATTAAGGAACAAAAGGTATTATTTAGGTAAAATGCTATGTAAGAAACAGAACAGGGAGGCCGAGACGGGCGGATCACGAGGTCAGGAGATCGAGACCATCCTGGCTAACACAGTGAAACCCCATCTCTACTAAAAATACAAAAAAAAAATTAGCCGGGCGTGATGGTGGGCACCTGTAGTCCCAGCTACACGGGAGGCTGAGGCAGGAGAACGGCGTGAACCTGGGAGGCGGAGCTTGCAGTGAGTGGAGATCACACCACTGCACTCCAGCCTGGGCAACAGAGCGAGACTCTGTCTCAAAAAAAAAAAAAAAAAAAAAAAAAAACAGAATAAAAGTGTCCAACATATAGAAAATAAATCATTCATCAATCTATAATACAAATCCCTTATCTCACAAAAATAACAGGATTTTATTGACACAAAACCAAATCAAAGTTCCTGGTAAGGAACGTTTGATTGTTACTACCAGCGATATTTTTCTTCATTAAGTGATTGATATCTAATGTTCCTTTACATTCAGAGACTTTCCTCTGGCTATCTTGAGAATATCTGATACTAGAGAATCCAACATCTTAAGACAGACACATTTGATAACTATGCGTACACATACATGATTGGGCAATTCCAGCCTACAATATAAAGGATGGTTCAAAACACTCACGTTTCCGAAATACTTAGTTCTTCTGCTTCCTCTTCAGCAATTTCATCATCTTCTTTGTCTGAATTCAACTCACCATCATGAACACTTGTTATGTCTTCATCACTTTCAACTGGATCAAAAAAATCTTTGTATTTCAGATTTCTGGAACTTTTACCTGACTAAAAGATTTTAAAACTATTAATTAGGGATAGAAAATATATTAACACATGCATATAGATTTGTATGGATATCGTATGTATATATTACTTTCTGACTTAACACTATGAGCTAATAACTAATAACTAGTTATTAGGTGAAAATGGCAACTAATAACACTACCACAAAACTGTAAGACCAACTGGAACATAAATTGAATGGAAGAACAGATTCATTTGTAACTGATAAGATAGAGCACAATATTTATCACTAAAACTTCTAACTAAATCTCCCCTAGAAAAAGAGAACGAAAGCTAATTTGAGGAGGAAAGTGCTCTCTCCTCTCTCAAAACTTTACCTTAAGTTTTTTACTTCCAAACAGTCCCCCTTCATCTTCATCAGAATCAATATCTTCAAAAAAATCAATATCTTCCTCCTCATCATCATTATCATCTTTTCGTTCCTCTTCTTTTTCTATGTTTTCTAAATAGGCCTCCATTTCGGAGAGTTTGAAGAATTTATCATCTACTACGGACTTTTCTCTAGGTTTTCCATGTCCTTTGTGTTGCACCTTGCTCTGCTGTTCCAATTTGCTGATATCAAAGTCAAGATCAGAATCCTCATCACTGAAAACTGGGCTTTTCCTCAGACCAGATTTGCTTGAGTTTTTAGTTCTCTCACCCACTTCAGGATCATCATCACCCATGTCTGACACTTCTTCCTCCTCTTCTAAATCTTCTAGGTCCTCCTGGTCATCAGCCTCTATCTCTGAACCATCCTCTTCACGTTCCTGTTCTTCACTCTCTGGGAGAAGACTGATGTCTTCATCATTAATTGTTTCACCAACTGCATTCTGGAAGTATTGTAAAATTGGTTCATTTTGCAATTCCAGTTGTTGCCAAATCTGCTCATCATCAAAATTTTCTATCACAAGTTTTTGCAAGGGGCTTCCATGGATCCTACCATTCTCTAATATTTTATTAAAGTCATAAAGCACTTTTGTTAAAGAAGTGAACTTTGATGCCAATCCATCTTGAATCCTATTGGGAGGAATTGAGATTTAGAATTATAGGTAATAATTTCACAGCACTCTTAATAAAAATTTAAAAACCCAACTCTTTTGTAAAATCAAATTTGAATGAAGTGTAAGTATAGATTCTGGCCCCCAACAACATATAAGCTGATGACCTACACTGATATATAAAACCTGTCAATCAAGTATCTGTGAATCAGCTGTATAGATTTTAGGCAGGAAAACCATTACAAATCTATTTGCTTGGAGATGTATAGTGAATTAACCTTAAATGATCAATTCTGCTACATTATACACAACTCCATTCATTCATTCACTTATTCATTCAATGATCAACATTTGCTTTGGCTACAGTGGTCAAGGAAAACCTCTCTTAGATGCCACATCTGAGGGGAAAGCTGTAGATAAGGAGACAGTCTTATAAAGATTGGGAAACACGTATTCCAGGCAGAAGAAATCCTCTAAGATGCAAATCCTCTAGAGGTGAGCTTGAGGAACAAAAAGGTGAGCACGGCTAAAGTGTGAAGGAGGCTGAAGGTGAAGGTGGAGAGACTGATGGGACCCAAATCACGCGTGGCTCAGGAGTAAGAGTTTGTCATTTAAAGTGGGGAAAGGATATGAACAGACATTTCTCAAAAGAAGACATTCATACAGCCAACAGACACATGAAAAAATGCTCATTCATCACTCGCCATCAGAGAAATGCAAAATCAAAACCCACAATGAGATACATCTCACACCCAGTTAGAATGGCAATCATTAAAAAATCAGGAAAACAGGTGTTGGAGAGGATGTGGAGGAAATAGGAACACTTTACACTGTTGGTGGGAATGTAAACTAGTTAACCCATTATGGAAAAAGTATGGCAATTCCTCAAGGATCTAGAAACTAGATGTACCATATGAACCCAGCCATCCCACACTGGGTATATACCCAAAAGGATTATAATTATTCTACTAAAAGACACATGCACACATATGTTTATTGCAGCACTATTCACAATGCAAAGGACTTGGAATCAACCCAAATGTCCAATCTGTGACAGACTGGATTAAGAAAATGTGGCACATATTACACCATGGAATACTATTCAGCCATAAAAAAGGATGGAGTTTGCTTCCTTTGTAGGGACATGGATGCAAGCTGGAAACCATCATTCTTAGCAAACTATCACAAGAAGAGAAAACCAAACCCACGCATGGTTCTCACTCATAGGTGGAACTGAACAATGAGATCACTTGGACTCGGAAGGGGAACATCACCGCACTGGGCCTATCATGGGGAGGGGGAGGGGGGAGGGATTGCATCGGGGAGTTATACATGATATAAATGATGAATTGATGGGGTGCTGACGAATGTTGATGGGTGCAGCACACCAACATGGCACAAATACATATGTAACAAACCTGCACGTTATGCGCATGTACCCTAGAACTTAAAGTATAATAAAAAAATAATAATAATAAAATAAAGTGTAAAGAGAAAACATTGTAAGCAAAGGGATGAAACGATGATTTACACGAAGGAAGAAGAAAGGGAGGAGGGAGGAGGAGGAAAGTACAGTGATTAGAAGGTTGATTGATGCAGCATTCCAGGCAAAGGATAATGGTGATGTAAACTGGAGTTAGAGCAATGAATATGCTTAGTTTGGAGGTAGAACTGACAGGACTGCTAAGGAATTAGATATAGAATAGAGAAAAACGAAGACAACAAAGTAGCAGCCTACTTTCATGTTTGAGAAACTGGAAAGACAGAAGTGCCATTTACTGAGATAGGGAAGGCTTGCGTGGTGGTGTCAGGCCTCTGAGTCGAAGCTCAGCCATTGTAACCCCTGTGACCTGCACATATAGGTCCAGGTGGCCTGCAGGAGCCAAGTAGTCTGGGGCAGCCGAAAAACCACCAAAGAAGTAAAACAGTTCCTGCCTTAACTGATTAACCAAGATTACAACATTCCTCCATTGTGACTTGTCCCTGCCCTACCTTAACTGATCAATGGACTTTGTGATATTCTTCTTCTGGACAATAAGTCTTATGATCTCCCCACCACGTACCTTGTGACCCCCTCCTCTGCTAACAACAGATAACCACCTTTTACTGTAATTTTCCATTACCTACTCAACTCCTATAAAGTAACCTCTTCCCCATCACCGTTCGCTCTCTTTTCGGACTCAGCTCACTTGCACCCAAGTGAATAAACACTTTGTGTTGCTCACACAAAGCCTGTTTTAGTGGTCTCTTCACACGGAGGCGCTTGACAGGTGGAGCATGGGAAAGGACTTCAGGGGATGGCAGAGTATGGGTGGGTAGAAACAACAATTCTATTAAACAGAAACAACAGCTCTGTTTTGGGTGCAGTGAATTTGAGATGCTTGACAGTACCAAAATTTTAAAAATCGTTAAAAGTTGCACAGTGCGGATATCCCAGTTGTGTGCTACTGAATTCAAACTAAGCAAAATCTGTAGTTGCTGTGAGCCGGGGTTTGAAATATGAGTAATAATTGCATAGATCGTATTTGAAATTCTTCAACAAAATACATAGAAAACGCTTGTGCTGGGATGAGACATGAAAGTTCTAATTTTCAAGAAGCTTAGTCGTGGGGGGTGGACAGACAAGTGACAAGTTGGTACTTTCAATAAAGTATGCTCAGCACTGAGTGCTTTAGGAGCACACTGGAGGAAGGAGAAACCAACAGTTTTTGTGTAGAGGGATGCGGACGTAAGAAGACCTAGGGAAGCTTCTAGCCGTTAATAACTGAGGTTAGGGTGATTTCAGTAACACTCAACTGAGAGATCCATCTATACAAATGTTAACAATTTTTTAAATTTTGATAGCCTAGGAAAGTACAGACTCCAAATTTGGGGAAAAGTGATTTATCTTTCCCCTTACCTTCCCCCAGCTCCACAATTTGCAACCCGCGTCCACGTGAGACCCCGGTCGCACCCTGAGCCCGGGATCTGCGCACTTACGTGAGGAAGCACTCGGGCCGACCCGTGGCTTTGCCGACTTCTGCCAGACACCGCTCCAGGGTCCGTCGACGCCAGACCCGCGGGGCCATGGCTGTCAGCAACTCCCGACACAATGCCGCATGCAAGGGAAGGGAGCTGCCCGGAAACCGCTCGGCAAACAGGCGCCTAGCGCAACTTGGATGTGAGAGCCGAAAGTTCCGCTGCGCACAGGTTCCGGACTCGCCCTCAGCCAGAGCCAATGGCAGCGCGAGCGCTTTCGCTTCTGCAGGGGGACGGGAAACAAAAATCGCCATGGTCGGTCCAAACGCCTTTGAACTCTCTCGAAACTTCGTTTTGCATTTTTCAGGGGCCCACAAAGGGTGACTCGTCCTGGCTATAAGTTTCTGTTTTAGCTAAAGTAGGCGTGTTGTAGCAGGAAAGCAGCGCCCTTCGCCGCGCCCCTAACCTGTCTGTCCCCGCCCCCTCTACCTCCCTCCCAGTCCTCCGCTGCGCGTCTCTCACGGTCTTCTGCGGGTCTGGACGTGACGGGTTGCTTTCCAAAATGGCGTGGGCGCTGAGGGCTGCCGCCGCGAATGCCGTAGGTGAATACCGGGCACCGGCGAAAGTCGCCGTGGGGCAGGGCGGGTGGGAACGGAGGTCGGGGGCGGAGGAGGCCTCGGCGTGGCCAAAGCACCTTTATCTAATGCCCCCCCCCCGCCCCCCCCGGGGGCGCGTTCCACGGCCGCTGCTGGCACCTAGGCTGAGGGTAACTTCCAGAAACGCCTGCGCTTAGTAGCGGGGATTGCTTTGTGCACGAGTCCCATTGCCATCCGGGAGCTGTGCGCCCTGGGCGCTGCACTTTCTAGCAGGTGGGCGGGAGAGGCGAGGGAACTTGCCCGGCGGGTCAGGCAGGGCAGGGACAGAAGTAAATAGAAGCGGGTTGGTAAGTTATTTTACTGCGCACCGATAAAGAGAATGGGGAGAAACCAGAAAGGAGAGCAAGTCCTGTAAAAACAACGACAGCTACGTCAGCCGAACTCCAAGCATGACCAGCTTTCTGTTGGGAACACTCAAAGGTCAGTGGTGTAAAGAATACAAAAGGAAGGATTTTTCCACGTGCACTAATATGTTCATCATCGCGTACATAGGTAAAAGCATGTGGATTTGGAAACTTCCTTGAGTTCTCTCCCCCTTCATTTTTTAAAAAATGTGTACATAGAATCAGTTATGACAGAAATAACTGTAATAGTTGTCACGTTTTCTGACTCTCACTTTCTCCTCTTTTTATCCTTTTTTTTCTCTTCCTCCTTTTATGAGAGGGCAATTTTTCCCCTTAATCTGAGATTCCCTGTTAGGAAGAAGGTGCCAAGTGGTAATGCCCCAGAGTTACTCTGGGACATTCGTGATAAATCCTTCTAGCACCAGAGCACATTCTTAACCGTAAGGCATACCCTCTTAGGTGATACACAAAATAGGAACGTAAAATATAAATAAATGAATATTTGGGAAAAGGCATTTTATGTGTACTTTTAGAACTGCACCCTTTAATGATTGACAGTTTGGGAAAAAGTATGACTTCCAACGGGTCATATACATACTGCAAGAACTCAATACAGATAAAGGTGAATGTTTGTTTTGTAACTTACATACCCGTCTTGGCATAAAGGAAAAATGAAGATGGTGTATTCCAAAGATTGCCTTTGATTTGTCCTGTTAAGATACTTGAAACTTAATGGCTACACTTTTGTGTGTGGTTGAATATACATAAAGTAAAATTTACCTTTTTTTTTTTTTTTTTTTTGCGATAGGGTCTCACTCTGTCGCCCAGGCTGGAGTGCAGTAGCGTGATCTCAGCTTACTGCAAACTACGCCTCCCAGGTTCAAGCCATTCTCCCGCCTCAGCCTCCCGAGTAGCCCAGCTAATTTTTTGTACCTTTAGTAGAGACGGGATTTCACCATGTTGGCTAAGCTGGTTTCGAACTCCTGGCCTCAGGTGATCCGCCCACCTCAGCTTCCCAAAGTGCTGGGATTACAGGCATGAGCCCATGTCTACTAAAAATACAAAAATTAGCCGGGCATGGTGGCGCACGCCTGTAAGCCCAGCTGCTCGGGAGACTGAGGCAGGATAATCGCTTGAACCCGGGAGGCGGAGGTTGCCGTGAGCCAAGATTGTGCCACTGTACTCCAGCCTGGGCAACAAGAGCAAAACTCCGTCTCAAAAAAAAAAAAAAGTTGCTTTTTAAGACTGAATAATATTCCGTTGTGTGTGTATACCACATTTTGTTTATCCATTCATCTCTTGATAGACGTTTGGGTTTTCCCCACCTTTTGGCTATTGTAATACAGCTATGAATGTGGGTATACAAATACCTCTGAATTCCCACTTTTTTGGGGGTGTATATACTCAAAAGTGGAATTGCTGGATTACATGGTAGTTCTCTATGTTATGGCCTCTCTTTTAAGGAACATAAAACTTCGCAGGAAAACAAAAGCACAGAAAAATCAGACTGAACACATAGAAAAGTTCTGAAAATGGAAATTGAACCTGTTAGGTGGGAGACAAGAATGACCAACTTATGTGACTGCATAGGTTTACTTTTATTAATCATCTGTAAATGGGCTAACAGAAATGTACTCTGTTTACTTACTGTAATGAATAAAAATAAAATTTGATCATAGTTTGAAACAAGTTGAAGATATATATATGGTGCTGTGAAATTAACTGGTCAAATGTTTAGAGAAAACTTACCAGACTAACTTGAAGGCACTTCTAATGAATGACTTTCTAAATCTGTATGTTTCCTCAAACCAGATACGTGGAAATTCAGACTTATGTTTGGCCAGGCGCGGTGACTCACGCCTGTAATCCCAGCACTTTGGGAGGCTAAGGCAGGTGGATCACCTGGGGTCAGGAATTCAAGACCAGCCTGGCCAATATGGCAAAACCCCATCTCTACTAAAAATACAAAAATTAACCGGGTGTGGTGGCACGCTCATGTAATCCCAGCTACTCCAGAGGCTGAGGCAGGAGAATTGCTTGAACCTGGGAAGGAGAGGTTGCACTGAGCCGAGATTGTGCCATTGCACTCCAGCCTGGGCTGCAGACCCAGACTTGTTTAAAAAAAAAAAAAAAAAAAAAAGCTTATTACACGTTCTAAAATTAGATTATATAAAGGTTGCACAACTTTGCAAATACGCAAAGAAATGAATTGTACACTTCAAATGGGTGAACTTGGTACTTTTTATACAAATTTAACATCCAATGTCTTTAAATAGTAAGTACTCTTAATGCATTTGACTATAGATCCTTGCAGCTAAACCTTTATGTATGCAGGGACAGTGTTTAAAAAGTGTCAGCTGAAATAAGCACAAAATCTGAACTGAAAGAAATGCAGTGTTATTTTTAAGTCAGGACACTAAAAGTGATTAACGAGAACTGATATTGAAAGGAAGATTGGAATGACAGTTAACATACACATCCGATTTTGATCTTTTACCTGTATACCAGCTTCCTGACATATGTGAAAGTAGTTTCTTAAATCTGTATTCATCTTTACACGCATTTTTTATTAACACTTCTGTTTTTAAATATCTTATGCATTTATTTGCACATGGTTTAACATTGTAGTATATTCATGCAAAGCAACCTTTATTGGAATAATCACAAATTAAACATTACAGAATTCAAAATAATGCAGTTCTGCTGCACTATTCTGAAATGGGAGGCAGAGAAACCTAAAACTAAAGAGCTGTGAATTCCTACGAATTAGAGGGCAACCTGAAATAAAAATAGCTTTAAAAGTTAGCTTCCGCCGGGCGCG
>NW_016832657.1:694864-737497 GCF_001698545.2 Rhinopithecus bieti | reverse complement strand
TATATATATACACACACACACACACACACATACACACAGACATTAGCTGGGTATTGTGGCGGGCACCTGTAATCCCAGCTTCTTGGGAGGCTGAGGCCGGCAAATCACTTGAACCCAGGAGGCGGAGGTTGCAGTGAGCTGAGATTGCACTATTGCACTCCAGCACTCCAGCCTGGGCAACAGAGCATTAAAGAGTACTGTATGTATTCTTTTAATGTATGTTTATACCTTTAATGGACTTATTACAAAATATAAGATAAAAAATTGGGTACAGGTAGAAAATTGCTTATTCTTACTAAATATGTTGTTTCATTGTGAAATGCAGAGAGAGAATAGCAAGTAATTCTTAATATGCCACTATTCTTTAAGTGTTACCAGTAAATATGAATCATTATGAAAAAATGTTATTCTGTGTTTTAAATCTAACTGCAGCTCAGAATTAGCTTTTTTATTCCAGTCGGTTATTTGAATGGGCAGAGCAGAGTAATTCTGGTGTAAGTTTTTCCATTTATCTCCTGGTTTCATTTCAATAATTGAAAAGAACAGATATATAAATAACGAATTTTTGCATGCATTATTTGTTTAGTTTTTTAAATTCAATTTAGAAGTACATTAATTATCAAAAGAAGGATATCAATGGCTGTTCAATTTTTCAGGGCTTTTTTCCAGACTCCAAGCTCCTATTCCAGCATTAAGAGCTTCTTCCACATCACAGCCCTTGGATCAAGTGGCAGGTTCTTTGTGGAACCTGGGTCAGCTCAATCATGTAGCCATAGCAGTGCCAGATTTGGAAAAGGCTGCAGCATTTTATAAGAATATTCTCGGGGCCCAGGTGAGTGAAGCGGTCCCTCTTCCTGAACATGGAGTATCTGTTGTTTTTGTCAACCTGGGAAATACCAAGATGGAACTGCTTCATCCACTGGGATGTGACAGTCCAATTGCAGGTTTTCTGCAGAAAAACAAGGCTGGAGGAATGCATCACATCTGCATCGAGGTATTTTAATATTTTAATACCTGGTAATTTAAATCTCTCTTTTAAAATATGTCTTTTACTTTTTAAGACTACTTATGGTCACTGTCATTAGAAACTTTTGTAAGGATCTTTATGGAGAATGATAATACTCATCCTCCTCAAAGATGGATCCTTACATACATTTTTTTTCCCTTTAGAAAATTCTAACATATAATATTAATGTATTTTTTTGAAGTCCGGATTCAGTGACCACTGTAAGTGCCACCAAAGTTAGCCACAATATAGAATCTGCTTTAGAATTGATCATGTGTGACCTCCCATGTAACAGGAATACAGCTGTTTTTACTATCACAAGGCAATTAGGAGAAACAAATGAAAAGACTTTATAAAGTAAAGCTTTCAATGTACATGCTAAGTATACTTTATAACTCTTTTCTCTCCTTAAAATTCGAATAACTTCTTTGTTATTAAAAGTCAATACTTTTCAATTACTGACTGATTTTTAAGATCTTCTGAATTGCATCTGCCAACAATTTTTAAAGGAATGTGAAGAAATGTTAGACAAGAAAAGTCTCATTAGAGAACATTTCTGTAGATGTTCATGTTCAGATAACTGCCTTTTAGAATATCAGCAATGACAATTATGCATCGATTTAATTTGCTAGGACAATTCTTTTGATAGAATAATTGTTAAGCCAAATTTCTTTTTCTTTTCTTTCTTTTTTTTTTTTTTGAGATGGAGTTTCACTCTGTCGCCCAGACTAGAGTGCAGTATGGTGTGATCTCGGCTCGCTGTAACCTCTGCCTCCTGGGTTCAAGTGATTCTCCTTCCTCAGCCTCCCAAGTAGCTGGGATTAACAGGCATGCGCCACCATGCCCAGCTAATTTTGTATTTTTAGTAGAGATGAGGTTTCACCATGTTGGTCAGGCTGGTCTCAAACTCCTGACCTCAGGTGATTCACCTACCTCGGCCTCTCAAAGTGCTGGGATTACAGGCGTGAGCCACCTTGCCCGGCCTGTTAGGCCAAATTTCTAATACAGAGGAGAGGTAGTTTGATTCTAGAGTGAATTCAAGGATGTATTCAGTTCATTATTGCAAACATGTATGAAACCCTACAATGTGTATTCTGCCAAGTACTTGGAATTTAGCAGTGAATAAGATATGAGTCATGTCCATAGTGAGGAGGGGCAGAAATTTAAACACTCAAGTGCAATATACTATGATAAGTAGATTTGATATGTGTGACTTTGCAGTAGCACAGATGAAGGAGATTGATTGCTCCTGGCAAAATGAGTTACTGGGAAGTCCTCACAGAGCGTGAGTTACAATGAATGTGAGGGAATTCCCCAGGTGAACAAAAGGAGAAAGTTATTCCAGGCAGAGGGAATTGCATGTGGAAAGGCACAGAGTTATAACAGCTAACACTTACTGGCGGGGTGTGGTGGCTCATGCCTTGACATGGCTTGGCTGTGTCCCCACCCAAATCTCATCTTGAATTCCCACATGTTGTGGGAGGGACCCGGTGGGAGGTAATTGAATCATGGGGGCAGGTCTTTCCCATGCCGTTCTTGTGATAGTGAATAAGTTTCACAAGATCTGACAGTTTTATAAGGGGGATTTTCCCTGCCCAATCTCTCTCTTTGCCTGCTGCCATCCACGTAAGATGTGACTTGCTCCTCCCTGCTTTCTGCCATGAGTGTGAGGCCTCTCCAGCCATGTGGAACTGTAAATCATTAAACCTGTTTCTTTTGTAAATTGCCCAGTCTCAAGTATGGCTTTATCAGTAGCGTGAAAATGGACTAATACATACCTGTAATCTTAGCACTTTGGGAGGCCAAGGTGGGCAGATTGCTTGAGCCCAGGAGTTTGAGACCAGCCTGGGCAAGATGTCTCTACTAAAAGTACAAAAAATTAGTCAGGTGTGGTGGTATGCACCTGTAGTCCCGGCTACTTGGGAGACTGAGGTGAGAGCATCGCTTGGGCCCAGGAAGTGCTGAGGTGGAGGTTACAGTGAGCTGTGATCATGCCACAGATTCAAAAGCAGAGATTGGAAGAGTTACCTGCAAATGTATTGAGTATAAAATGAAGGTAGGTAAGAGGAGAAGGTGTGAAAAGTGGTTAGGTGCTATTTTAGTATAACACCACCATCATCTTTCTCTGCCCTCCACAAAAAAATTAAGTGACTTAACAAGATTTTATTTTTCTGTTTTCAGTCTAATATTAGCTATCCTATGCTGATGGGCAGCTCTGCTGTCCGTGACACATGACTTACAAGGTTGCTCCAGGCATCACCATTTGCCAACCAGAGGGAAGGGAAGGTGGAGTGGGAATACCTGGCAAGTACCTTTAAGGAGATGCTCTAGGATCACTTCTGTCCTTATCCCATTGGCCCAAGCTTAGTTACATGACACACTTCTCTGCAAGGGAGGCTGGGGAATGTAGTCTCTAGCTAGGCAGTTACGTGCCCTGCTGAAACTTGGGGGTTGCTGTAATTAAAAGGAGGAAAAGGAGAAAGGTACTGGAGGCCATCAATGGATGCCACACTTGGTGATTTTTAAAAAGTGGTATGTCACCTGGGTGTGGTGGCTCATGCCTATTACAGCACTTTGGGAGGCCGAGGTGGGCGGATTGCCTGAGCTCAGGAGTTTGAGACCAGTCTGGGCAACACGGTGAAATCCCGTCTCTACTAAAATAGAAAAACTAGCTGGACGTGACAGCACACACCTGTAATCCCAGCTACATGGGAGGCTGAGGCAGGAGAATCGTTTGAACCTGGGAGGTGGAGGTTGCAGTGAGCCAAGATCATGCCACTTCACTCCAGCCTGGGCGACAGAGCGAGAGCTCTGTCTCAAAAAAAAAAAAAAGAAAACAAACGTTGAACCACTCATCAGAGAATTGGCTTTCCCCTGTATAATTATCACAGGGATACTTTTTGTCCTTTTTCACCAGGATCTTATAAAACCTCTGACTCAGCATGTATCTGTTTGCGCATGCTCCATAGCTTTTCGTTGACTCAAAGACTTGCTGAAATGTCCCTCTCTCATACGTGGATTACTATCTCACTAGTTAATCAGCATTTTTCTGTTGAGGTTGACTTGGTTTCTATTTTCTCTTGTGAGGTTTACCCATATTTCTTGTGTGTCTTTACCTCTCACTAGAGGAAGTTTAGAGGGCATCTTGTTCCATCTCTTCTCTTGCTCGTGTATGGACTGAGTCACCCACTGTTTTCTGGCACAGCTTGTGTTTGTGGTCCTAACCTGCTACCTGTGATGGCAAGACGGGGGTTGCCTTTCCTGCCTTCTGCGTGCCTCTGCTTGAGGAGACAGAGCTGGCCATGCTTTCTCTAGAGAGTTTACCCAGACAGCACAGTGTGTCACAGTGAAAACTTTAAGGGCCACCAGAAATATTTACTTACTCAAATTTGTATTGAGTTTGTAAAAATATTTAAATGCTTCCCTGCTGGTTGGTAAACAGCTGCTGCTCTGTAACCCCTGAGTAACATTCCTTTTCCCGAAGGACCCTTTTCTGGGACCCTTCAGACACCCTTCTCCCTCTACAATTTTTTCCCTCAGAGAGAGGCTCTCACTCTGTCACCCATGCAGGAGTGCAGTGGCACGATCATAATGCACTGTAACCTGGAACTGCTGAGCTACGGGCATCACCTCATCATGCCCAGCTAATTTTTTTTTTTTTTAAGAGACAAAGTCTTGCTATATTGCCCAGGCTGGTCTCAAACTCTTGGCTCAAGCAATCCTTCTACCTCAGCCTTCCAAAGCACTGGGATTACAGGCATGAACCACCATGCTCAGCCGCACAATTCTATCTGATTAGTATCTTTGTCTGTATTTTTCTGGTTGTTAAGTATTTTTGGTATCACTCTGTCCTTCACTGTAGAAGGTGCTGGGAATATGTGGCTGAACAAGTAGTCCCTGTCTACCCAGAGCTTGCCTGCTTGCTTCATTTATTCACACATGCTCCGCATTTTCCAGAGAGGATTAAAGGTGACTGACTAAAACACAGCCTACAAAATACAAAAGGATAAACAGAAGTAATAGTGCTAGTTGAAACGTAGTGCTAGTTGAAACAAAGAGGAAATATAAGGAATGATTAGCATACCTTACAAGTTTAGCCAAATACAGTTCCATACCGCATAACAATGTTTCAGTCAGTGATGAGTCCACATGAGGTCCCATAAGGTTATAACACTGTATTTTTACTGTACCTTTTCTGTGTTGAAATGTGTTTAGACACCATTGTGTTACACTTGCCTACAGTATTCAGTAACATGCTATACAGGTTTGTAGCCAAGGAGCAATAGGCTGTACCCTATAGCCTAGATGTATAGTAGGCTCCACCATCCAGGTGTGTTGATGTTTGCACAACAATGAAATTGCCTAGTGATGCGTTTCTCAGGACTTGTACCCATCAAGTGACACATGACTGTATTTCTTTCTACTTACCAAAAAACAAAAAAGGAAATAGTATTTAGTATCTATGACTGCTCCCCATTCCTTCCCTTCCTGAAGACTTCAGGTAGGACAGAGCAGAAGAGTCATTTATGTAGATGGGGAGAACCAGACTGGCCTAAAGCAGGGTGTTGGGACCCTGGCAGGGTGAGGAGGGCGTCCGTGAGTGAGAGCTGCCTGCCCCAGGGAAGCCAGAGACTGAGTGCCCATGTGTGGGGAGTTCCAAGTGCAAGATGTCTGAGCAGGGTTTGTGCATTTGTACCAGGGGGGCATCTTGGCTTGCAGAGTGAGGAGGGCATCAGCATGGGAGACCAGCTTAGAACGAAATGCTTACGTCTCTTCAAAATTCATATATCGAAATCATAACCCCCAAAGTGATGGTGTTAGGAGGTGGGGCCTTAGGGAGATGATTCCTGAGGCCCCACTCATGAGCAGTAGGCCTATCCCTCATGAATGGGATTAGTGTCCTTATAAAAGAGGCCTCAGAGATACCCCTTGCCCCTTCCACTATGTGAGGACAGTGAGAAGTTGTCTGTGAACCACGAAGCCCCCACCAGATGTTGAATCTGCCAGCACTTAGATCTTAGACTTCCCGGTCTCTCAAACTGACAAATTTCTGTTTTTTTTCTGAGCTACCTAGTTTAGGTATTTTGTTCTAACAACCCGAATGGACTGAGACACAGCTCAGGGCAGGGAGCTGGAGCCCAAGGATGTTGAGAAGGGCATCCACCTGAGGGGCGTGGGCAGGGGCAGCAAGGAGTGGGAGAGCCAGAGCAGGGTAGGGGCACCGACACTGTGGGGAAGGCACGCCCAGCATGGAGGGTCAGGGCTGGTCCCATGGGGAGTGCATTGTTGCAGGGGAAAATGGTGACTAAGGTGGGGAGTTAAGCTGAGTGTCCTCGCAGGGGGTGACCTGGTATGGGAGCAGGGCCTGAGAAGGGTGAGGCAGATGTTCACATGGGGTTGGGGGCAGGTATGGGGAGTCAGGGCCAAACAGGGAGGAGGATGTATATCCACTGGGACGCTTCCAGGCACAATGTTGAGTCCCACGAAAGGCAAGGAGAACTGCAGCACAGGGAGTGACCCAGCTCACATGGGGTAACAGGCCTCTGTGCAGGGGTGGTGTGGCCTGGAATGGTGAGTGGGAGTCAGATGGGATGAAGAGGGCAGCCCCACCGCTGGAGCATGTGGAGGGTGATGAGTGCAGTGCTGAGGCTGAGGGAGGGGCTGCAGAACCGTAGGGACTGGTGACAGAAAAGGGGCTGGTCAGATGAGTAGGTAGTAATGATCATGGGAGCCTGGCTTCCCGGTGGCAGACAGGGATGTTGGATTTGATTTCAAGGTAATCTTGAAATTGCTGTCGCAGGCTGCTGGGGAAAAGCACATGAGAAAAATATTAATAGTATTTAAAAACTAAGAAAAAAGGTAGAGAAACGCAGCAATTATAGCAGTTTTATTTTCTGAGTGATCAGACAATAGAGGACTCATTTTCTTGTTTATGCTTTTATATGTTTTGCAGATCTTTTTTAACTGAGCATATATTCCTTAGGAAAGAAAAGAGTTATAACTTTAAAGTAACAGGCTAGTGAGGTAACTCATTTCCTACATACTGGGGAATGTCTGTTCTTCAATCAAGAAAGGAAAATATTCTCCTTTTTTACAAATTTTATTCTCATTTTGGCTTTTCACAATAAACTAGGGAATTAAAAAAAATATTTTACTATCAACTGAAAATTTCAGCAGAGACAAGCATTTGAGGGATACTCCACATAGCCCCCACTAGACTATATAACCAGTATGGAAGCTTAGGTAACACGTGCCCTTCTGAAGTAAATCCAAGAAGACAGGAACTCTCTGAACCCTATGTAAAGTGAGACAGTGTTAGGCTTGCATAATTCACTTAGCTTTTAGCTTTTGAGGAGAGACAGTTGGAACAAATACTTAGTCCAGACTTTTCACTTTAACTTTCATGGATTTATACCAATTTGAGGATTGAAGTCATTCATTATATGATCACCATTACAACTTTATATAAAATAAAAGTTTATGTTTGTTAAATCTGTCCAAATGCCATGCACAGTTAAGAGGGGTACATTATTACTTTTTCATAAAATTTGATGATTGAGAATTACATACCTAACGGTTAGAGTTATTTAGCCTAATTACTTAGCTTCAAACAAACAAGATGGTATTGCCATTTTCAGATGGGGAAGCCGAGGATACAGATACAGGTAAATACCAAAAAAAGAAAGAAAAAGGAAAGAGAGAGCTGGTAAGAAGTTGAAGTGAAAAGTAAAGGGCCGGGCGCAATGGCTCACACCTGTAATCCCAGCACTTTGGGAGGCCAAGGCAGGCGGATCATGAGGTCAGAAGATCAAGACCATCCTGGCTAACACAGGGAAACCCCATCCCTACTAAAAATACAAAAAATTAGCCGGGCGTGATGGCTGGCACCTACTACTCGGGAGACTGAGGCAGGAGAATGTCGTGAACCCGGGAGGCAGAGCTTGCAGTGAGCTGAGATTGCGCCACTGCACTCCAGCCTGGGCGACAGAGCACGACTCCGTCTCAAAAAAAAAAGGAAAATAGCCCTGATTTTCACTAATGGCATGCAGAGTCTTCCAGAACTATATGGTACACTCTGTAATTGTTTGAAGGACTATAAAAGCAGCTTTTAAAAACCATAACACCCCCCCTTTTTTTAAATTAATACTTTAAGTTCTGGGATACATGTGCAGAACGTGCAGGTTTGTTACATAAGGTATGCATGTGCCATGGTGGTTTGCTGTACCCATTAACCCATCATCTACATTAGATATTTCTCTTAATGAATGCTATCCACCCCCCTTGCCTCCACCCCCCGACAGACCCCAGTATGTGACATTCCCCACTCTGCGTCCTTGTGTTCTCATTGTTCAACTCCCACTTACGAGTGAGAACATGCAGTGTTTGAAAACCTCCCTTTTTTTAAAAGATGGGTTATTACTGTGTTACTTTCATTACGTAGAGGGACTGGTTTAATTCCCCAAATCAAATTGCTTTGCATTTCTTATAACTATTGCATCTACTTTCAATTCAGAAAATTAAGACATTTTAATTTTATTCTTTTTATTACTGCCAAGCAAAGCATTAGGAGTTCTCTTGAAAGAATCATAAAATTTATAGCAACACGGCCGGGCGCGGTGGCTCACGCCTGTAATCCCAGCACTTTGGGAGGCCGAGACGGGCAGATCACGAGGTCAGGAGATCGAAACCATCCTGGCTAACACAGTGAAACCCCGTCTCTACTAAAAAATACAAAAAACCAGCCGGACGAGGTGGCGGGCGCCTGTAGTCCCAGCTACTCGGGAGGCTGAGCCAGGAGAATGGCGTGAACCCAGGAGGCGGAGTTTGCAGTGAGCCGAGATCCGGCCACTGCACTCCAGCCTGGGCGACAGAGCGAGACTCTGCCTCAAAAAAAAAAAAAAAAAAAAAAAAAAAAAAATTTATAGCAACACTAACAGAAGGATAAATATGGTAAAAGATCTTTAAAATCAAAGTTAGTTGATAGAAACAGTAACAGAAGTAGAAATAGATGCTAGTGCAATGTCATTTAGACATTTATTAGTTTTTCAAGACAGGGTCTTACTCTGTTACCCAGGCTGGAGTTCAGTGGCACCATCATAGCTCACTTCAGCCTCAACCTGGGCTCGAGCAATCCTCTCATCTCAGCCTCCTGAGTAGTTAAGACTACAGGTGTGTGTCACCACACCTGACTGATTGATTGATTATAGAGAAGGGTCCTCACTATGTTTCCCAGGGTGGTGTCAAACTCCTGGGTTCAAGCCATCCTCCCACCTTGGCCCCACCTGAATTGTTGGGATTATGGGCATGAACCACTGTGCCCATCCTTGAAGTAATTCATGATTGAGGGATATTGAAGAAGGAGTATACTAAAAAATTTGGTTGCAATGTCAAAATTATAGATACTTGTACTTGGATAGAATGTTCCATAAATGAAAATATTCATAATCACATGTAGCATAGGAGTTCTCAGAAGGGCACTGTGGAAAAAGTCATAATTATATCATGAAATCGTTCAAACTTATGAGAAGCAGGAAAAAAATCGTGTCAGTACTCTCATCACCCAGGTTCAGCAGTTTTCAAGCTCTTGCTACACATCATCTTTTTTCTTTTTTCCTTAGATTATTTTAAATGAACAGCATGTCATTTTACCCTTACTCAGTTTGAATCTCTAAGAAATACAAAATAACCATGGTGACATTATCATCTTTATTTTCTGGCACTTCAGTCAAAATTAAAGGTAAATCTTTTGGCACCATCTATACACAGCTCATAAATTAAATTTCCCAGATTGATTTACAAATTTTTTTTATAGTTGATTTGTTCTAATCAGGATAAAAACAAGACTCAGTCATTATAAATGGTGGTTAATCTCTTCAGACTCTTTTAAAAAAATTATGAACATCTTATTATAGTTTGATACATTTACCACAATTAGTGAACCAATACCGATTCATTATTATTAGCTAAAGTCTGTACTTTATTCTGATTCCTTTAGTTCTTACCTAGTGTCCCTTTTCTATTCCAGGATCCCATCTAGGATTTCTCATCACATTTATTTTTATTTTTTTAATTTTATCTTAAGTTCCAGGATACATGTGTAGGACATCCTGGTTTGTTACATAGGTAAACGTATGCCATGGTGGTTTGCTGCACCTGACAATGCATTACTTAGATATTAAGCCTTGTATGCATTCGCTATGTATCCTGATGCTCTCCCTTCCCCCACTCCTCCACCCCTAGCACATCACATTTAGTCATGATATCTGCTGAGGCTTCTCTTGCATGTGGCAGTTTCTCAAACTTTCCTTGGTTTTTTGTTTTGTTTTGTTTTCTAACCTTTTTCTAGGATCTCCTTTCCTTGTTTCTGATGACCTTGACACTTTTGAAGATTACTAGTCAGTTATTTTGTAAACTGTCCTTTAGTTGAGATTCATGTGATATTTTTCTTATTAGACTCATGTTATTGATTTTGGGGAGAAAGACCATAGAGGTAAAGTGCCATTCTAATCACATCATATCAAGGATTCATGCTATCAACATGACTTACTCCTGTTGATACTAATCTTGATCTCCCGGGTGAAGAGGTGTTGTCAGCTTTCTCCACTGGAAGGCTGTTCTTTTTTCCCCCTTCTCCATACTATCCTCTTTTGGAAGGAAGTCATTATGCAAGGCCCACACTTAAGGAATGGAGAGTTATATCAGTATGGACTTGTGGATATTTATTTTATGACTTGCATTACAATCTAATACTACTATTTTTTTTCCCTCAGATTGTTCCAGCTTTGGCCATTAGGAGCTCTTTCAGTTGATTCATGTGTCCCTTTGACATACCCCCATCATTTTTGGTTTTGTGTTTTGTGTTTGTTTTTTAAGCACTTCCTTTCTTTTTCTGGCACTCTAAGATGCTCCAAATTCATCTTCTATATAAGATGCTCCAAATTCATCTTTACTCTTTGCCCTAGCCATGTAATTAGCCATTTCATCTAGGAGCCCTGGTTCCTACTACTGGAGAATGGTATTAGAAGCCAAGATCTAGGTTCTAAGTGTGCTTATTGCTACTAGGGGGGTCATTAGTTCTTGGCCTACTGAGCCAGCACAGCAGGGAGATATATGTGTGTATACTGTGTGTATACACATATCTATACACATTTCTATATATAACTATATTATAGAATTCATGAAATGTCATAAACTCCTGAGTGTATACTGATGTCTCCAGCTCTAATCCATTACCACATAGACCACACTGACCTTTATCTTCTCATTCCAACAGTGAGAAACTTAGCTCCCACTATCAGCCATCCATCTACTTCATTGTTCAATTTCGGTATGATGTGTGGTAGTTGTATTCATCTTCTAGGGCTTCTGTAATAAATGATCACGAACTTAGTGGCTTAAAACAAATTACTCTTCACAGTTCTAGAAACTAGAATTCCAAAATCAAGGGATAAAAAATATGGAAGAAAAAGAAAACAGAATAGAGCATAAAACAGATGTAGGACATGGTCAAAAGTTCTAGCAGAGTGTAGTTGGAGTCCCAGAAAAGAAAGAGAGAGAAAATAGAACAGAAGCAATAATTGAAAAAATAGTTGACAAGGACACTACTAATCTGATGTAAAACAACCTATGGTTTCAAGAAAGTCAGCAACCCCAAGTAGGGCAAACAGAAAACCACACCAGACCGGGCAACAGTGATTCACGCCTGTAATCCCAGCACTGTGGGAGGCCAAGTCGGGCAGATCCCTTGAGGTCTAGAGTTCGAGACCGACCTGGCCAACATGGTGAAACCCAGTCTCTACTAAAAATACAAAAATTAGCCAGGCATGGTGGCTCATACTAGGTAATAATACTAGCTACTCAGGGGGCTGAGGCAGAAGAATCACTTGAACCCAGGAGGTGGAGGCTGCAGTAAGCCAAGATTGTGCCATTGCACTCCAGCCTAGGTAACAGAGTGAGACTCTGTCTCAAAAAAAAAAAAGGCCAGGTGCAGTGACTCACACTGGGAGGCCGAGGCAGGCAGATCACGAGGTCAAGAGATAGAGACCAGCCTGGCCAACATGGTGAAACCTGGTCTCTACTAAAAATACAAAAATTAGCTGGGCATAGTGGTGTGCGCCTATAGTCCCAGCTACTCTGGAGGTTAAGGCAGGAGAATTGCTTGAACCCTGGAGGCAGAGGTTGCAGTGAGTCAAGATCCCACTACTACACTCCAGCCTGGGTGACAGAGTAAGACTCTGTCTCAAAAAAAAAGAAAGCTACACCTAAGCACACCATAGTCAAACTGAAAATCAAAGATGATGAGAAAATCTTAAAAGTAATCAAAGTAAAAAAGACATATTATAGAATGACATGTAATGACACTTTTTACTTGCTGACAGAAAAAACCTGCCAATTTAGAGTTCTGATTCCGGCCAAGTTGGTGTAAAAGAGATCAGTTTATCCTCCTCCCTGAAACAAATAAGCAACCTAGACGGAATACATGAAATAATGGATTTCTGGCATTGGACATCAGGCAGCACAGGAATTGATTTCTGAGAGAGGGTAAACAAACAAGATGAGCCCTACAGTTACCCAGTTTTACCCAGTTTACTGGCTGTAGAGAGTTTCCAGACTGCAGTACAGGAAGGGGGAATCCATGTGGAACTTAGTGGTCTCCCTGAGTTGAGGAGATAGGAGTTGGAAGTCTGAGGAGGCCATGGTGCTAGAGTTCACAGCTCTCTCCTGGAGAACTGCAGGAGAGCTGCAGAGAGTGAACTCCAAAGATCTGTAGTACCTTTCATGTCTTCATCTGAGTATTGCACGTATGTTAGGAAGCTAGAAATAGAACCCCTTGAAAGGATTGGAGGGAATAATCCACACACAGAGGTGGGGATAGTTTTTTCTTACTAGTCATAGTAATTTCCGTAACATTGGGAAGAGTACTCAGAAGGACTTTGGCTTGGTAGTGAGGAAAATTGGTCCTAGACTAAAAACTGCTCCAATCCCACCTAACAGGAGAAAAAAAGCTTAATAATATTGATATGAATTTAAAAATAAAATGGACAATGTCTGACATCAGTGAGGACCAATTTTCCTCACTTAAGTGGGTCGGGGTGCTCCTGCCACGAGCTTCTAGGTCATGTTCTATTCTGAAAAAGATGAGAATTAATCAGCTACAGTGCAAAATGTCATGAAATGAGCCATGTTCAGAATCTAGGCACGTGTGACTTTGATATACCTATGAGGTTTAAAAAAGAAATATCAGAAATATAAGTAGAATATGTGCCATATGAAGAAATCATAGCTTATTTATGTAACATTTAGTATCCTCATTAGCTGTTCGACTGGTTTTAGAATTCAGTATATAATCCTTGGCTCTTTGGAAATAAAATTGTGTAAATGTTAATATTTATTAGATCTGAATGGTAGGTACATGGGTGTTATACTAGTCTCTGTGCTTCTGTGTTTTTTAAAATTAAACTAGTGATTTTAATTAAACTAGTGATTTATGACTGCCTAGGAATGTGGCCATTCATATCATACCTTTTCATCTATTTCCTAGGTTCCCAGTCTAAGTGGGTGACTTCCCAAGATAGAGGCAGATCATTTCTCCGTCAAGTATAGAGAGACACATCCGCTCCTCCTAGAGTGTCCATAAGTATGAAGAAAATAGAAATAACTTAGAAGAGGCTGCAAAAACATTAAAGTTTGAATTTTTTTTTTAGATAGGGAATAACATTTTCATGGCAATTTAATAGTGATTTTCGTGTGTATCTTGATAATGTCAGAGGTGTTTTGGCAGGGCAAGTTTTGGGGATCAGGGAAACACTCGTATTTGCTAAGTACCTATTATGCCATAAACTGTACTGAGAGCTTTTTATCTGTTACCTCATTTTAATCTGTAGTCAATTTATATGCTAGACCTCATTTGCATGTTATAGATGAGGAACCCAGGGTTCTCAGGCAAAATCAATGTCTTCAATCTCACTAATAGTACTGCCAGAATAAACTATTATAAAGTATATCATACATGATTTAGATTATAAGAAGAAACACTTACTAATGGTGAAAATTCTAAGCATTGTGGTTGCTTACCTAGAAAAATTTAGTAACTTCTTTTACTTCTCTGGAAATTTTAAGCCTTTTTTTTAATGTTGATTTAAGAATGGTCCTGCCCACAGGCAGAGGAGATAGACTGCATGAGCGCTCAGAGTTTTTTTTTGAATATTACAATACTGTAAGTTGGTATTTTATGATCTCAAATGTGTTCAATGTATTTCCTTTTCTTAAGGTGGATAATATTAATGCAGCTGTGATGGATTTGAAAACAAAGAAGATCCGCAGTCTAAGTGAAGAGGTCAAAATAGGAGCACATGGAAAACCAGTGATTTTTCTCCATCCTAAAGACTGTGGTGGAGTCCTTGTGGAACTGGAGCAAGCTTGATTTATATTTGCAAGCAACTAAATTAATTGACCTGAAAAAGCCTATCAAATACTATCAAAATGTACTATGACATTGAGTCCTTCACTGCTTCCGACATGTAAAAGTTCACAGTTAAAAACTGAATTACAGAAAGATTATATACATATATAAATCCATAAATATGTATATTATTTAGATTAACAAACATTTGTTAATTTGAATTTGAAGAAAACCTTGATTACTAATTACTTAGGGAACATTATTAAAGTCATATGGAAATAGATTATTCCTCTTCTACAATGGGGTAGTTGAATATAATGTGTTAGCTATGTACAAGGGTATGTGTGTGATGTTAGATGGATACACAAAGGAGTTATGAAAGCATATGACAATCTTGTGGCTAATATTTGGGGCAAGACTTTCTAAGAATGTTTTGGAATACTTTTTTAGAGCAAGCTGTTTAAGATTAGGGAATTTTGATCTCAGAATTTTTGCTCTTCAGAAACAACTCATGGTCACAGGTTCCTCAGGGTCCAGGTGTCTTGGGTGGTAGGGCTAGATGTACAGGAAGTTCTGCGGAAAACCTGGTGCGTCATCCAGTGGGTGCGTAGGTGGCTGAATTATTTTTTAAATCAGTAGTAATTTGTAGAGTTAGGTATCACTTAGATGCTAGAACACCACAACAGGTCCTAGGGGAAATATACAAAATGAATAGAAATCCACTGCTGGCCGGGTGCAGTGGCTCAAGCCTGTAATCCCAGCACTTTGGAAGGCCGAGATGGGCGGATCATGAGGTCAGGAGATCGAGACCATCCTGGCTAACATGGTGAAACCCTGTCTCTACTAAAAAAATACAAAAAACTAGCCGGGCGAGGTGGCAGGCGCCTGTAGTCCCAGCTACTCGGGAGGCTGAGGCAGGAGAATGGCGTGAACCCGGGAGGCGGAGCTTGCAGTGAGCTGAAATCTGGCCACTGCACTCCAGCCTGGGCGACAGAGCGAGACTCCGTCTCAAAAAAAAAAAAGAAATCCACTGCCAAGATGCTTACGGTTCAGTTGGGGATAGTACTACTTGAAATAAATGTAAACACTTACAAAACAACATCTGAATGAATTAAAAAGGAAAGGAAAGAGAATAGATCGCAGAGGATGGTCAGACTCAAGTATGTTAGAAACAAGTTTCAGATGAATTTCAAGGATCACAGATGGATGCATTGAATGCATAGTGGATGGAAAAGTGGCTAACAAGTTCATGGATGAATGGATGTTGCATAAATGAGAAGATATGTAGACACTGAACTTGTTATGGAAGACAAGTATAATATCCAATTATACTTGTCATTTAAAAGTTAAAGTAAATTACAACATTGATGTGGTTCTTAGTGTATGTAGAGGAAGTATTTTAGACAATTACATCACAGGGTGGGGGCAGTAAAAGGGACTTAAATGGTGGTTAAATATCCACATTCCACTTCAAGTGGTAGATGTTGATACTAGTAGACTGCAATAAACTGCATGTGTGTATTGCAGTCTGTAACCACTGAAAAACTATATGAAGAGATACACTCAAAAATATAGATAAATTAAAGTGGACTACTAAAGAATGCCCAAATAACCCGCTTGAAGACAGGTAAGGGGAAACAGGAAAAAAAGCAAAACAATAAAATGACTGACCGATAACCTCACATATCAGTAATTACGTTCAATGTAAATGCTCTAAACACACCAAGATTGTGAGAGTGAATTTAAAAACCTAACCCAACCAAATGCTAAATACAAGAAACTCAAAATACCGGTAAATTAGCAATGATTTATCAGTAAAAATCAATAAACTAAGAGTAAAAGGATAGAAATAGATACACCTTGCAAACGCTAATTCAGAGAAAGCTGGAGTGGATGAATTACTATCAGACAAGGTAGACTTTAAGACAAAAGAAAATTGCCAGGGACAAAGAAGTACATTACATAATGATGAAGAGGTCCGATCACAAAAAGACAGCAGGTGTGCATTAACCAAATAACACATTTGCAAAGTATACGATCTAAGAATTGATAGAACTAAAAGGAAAATATAGACCAATTTACAGTTTACAGTTGGGGACTTCAACACCCCTCGTTTAGTAATGGATAAACCCACTAGACAAAAAGCAACTACGTGGAAGAACTGAACAGTACCATCAGCCAATATGTAATACACATTTTTTGAGCATTTATGGGACATTCACCAAGATAGACCATATCTTGGGTTATGAAACTCTTTAACACATTTAAAATAATTGAAACATAAAATATGTAACCGTAAATGAATCAAACTAGAAATCAATAACAACAGAAAAATCTCACCAAACCTGTAAGTTGTCAAAGAAGTCTCAGGAGACGTAAAATACATCCTGAGCTGAATGAACTTTGGAAATAAAACAATCTTTTTTATAAAATTTATTGCCAAACACAGCACTTGGGAAGGCCGAGACGGGCCGGATCACAGGTCAGGAGATCGAGACCATCTGGCTAACACGGTGAAACCCGTCTCTACTAAAAATACAAAAACTAGCCGTCAGTGTCGGCGTCTGTATGCCAGCTACTCCGGATGCTGAGGCAAAGAATGGCTGTAAAACCCGGAGGCGAGCTTGCAGTGTAGCGAGATCGGCCACTGCACTCCAGCCTGGGCACAGAGCGAGACCCGGTCTCAAAAATAAAAAATAAAAAATAAATAAATAGTAAATAAAATAAAAAAAAAATAAAAGTTATTGCTTTAATCCATAAATCAATAATAAAATTTTGCTTTCATAAGAAGAATGAAATGTGATCACAAGAAATGCAAAACAGTATGTTTAGTAGATGCTAGTGTTAGCACCTATCGACTATTTCTTCTTTAATAGAATTCTGACTTGGTTAGATTCCCATCCTTGTCCTCTCCCACACAGGTAAAATTCTCAGAGCCCCAGGATTAGACTGAAATTACATCACCCTTGCCAGTGGTTCATAACTACATGTGGTTATGTAATTAATATGTGGACTAAAAGCATGAAGAAAGGTTTTCTAGAGACATCTGGAAATATTCTTTCCCACATCTAGATGAGAACTGTAAGTCAGCCTCTCTCCCACCAGAGTTGAAGAAGGAAAACAGGTAATTTGGTTGCTACCAGCAACTATCCAACAACTATGGGACAAACAAAAACAAAAACCTTAGGATAATGGTGATCCTGGTTGGCAGAGTAGAGAGACAGAAAAAAAAACTTTTCAATGACACTTTTTTAAAAAGTAATTCATTGGCTGGGATTGGTGGCTCACTCCTGTAATCCTAGCACTTTGGAAGGCCATGGCAAGTGGATTCCCTGAGCTCAGGAGTTCAAGACCAGCTTGGGCAATATGGCTAAACCTTTCCTCTACAAAAAATAGAAAAATTAGCTGGGCATGGTGGTATGCACCTGTAGTCTCAGCTACTCAGGAGGCTGAGGTGGGAGGATCACTTGAGCCTGGGAGGTCAAGGCTGCAGTGAGCTGTGATTGTGCCACTCCAGCCTGGGTGACAGGGTGAAACCCTTTCTCAAAAACAAAAATCATTTATTGAATAACAAGTTTAATTTATCGGTGGGCTTTTAAAATTAAGAAACTTCATTAATAAAATTTTAAAGATAAATAACAGTTATCCAGAATGTTTACATAATTTTAAAAGCTTGATGTGGATTATTTGAACATTAAAAACAATAGGCTGGACATGGTGACTCACACCTGTAATCCCAGCACTTTGGGAAGCCGAGGTGGGGTAATCCCAGCACTTTGGGAAGTCGAGGTGGGTGGATCACCTGAGGTCAGGAGTTCGAGCCCAGTCTGGCCAACACAGTAAAACCCCAACTCTACTAAAAATAGAAAAAATTAGCCAGGCGTGGTGATGGGTGCCTGTAATCGCAGTTACTCGGGAGGCTGAGGCAGGATAATTGCTTGAACCTGGGAGGTGGAGGTTGCAGTGAGCCAAGATCGCACCACTGCACTCCAGCCCGGGCAACACAGCAAGAAACCGTCTCAAAAAATAATAATTCTCGTTATTTATATACTTCAATCAGTGCCTTAGCCATGTCTGTTTGTAACACCTTATTGCATTTTCCTGAAAATTTTATTTTTTTCAGTATAATCATTTAATTTTTTTAAATAAAATTGTATACAGTTTTCTTCAAATTACACTTTATAGTTTGCATATTGGAAATTGTTGATATATCTAATTGACTCTTCTCTATTGACCATATATTCTCCCTCCCCCATCCCTCTTTTTTTGAGATTAGATTTTGTTCTATCACCCAGGCTGGAGTACAGTGGCATGATCATAGCTCACTGCAGCCTCAAACTCCTAGGCTGAAGCAATCCTCCCACCTCAGTCTCCCAAATAGCTGGTACTATAGTTGTGCACCACCACACCCAGCTAATTTTTAAATTTTTTATAGAGATAGTGTCTCGTTATGTTGCTCAGGTTGGTCTCAAACTTCTGGCTTCAAGCAATCCTCCCACCTTCCAAAGGGCTGGGATTATGGGTTTGAGCCACCATGCCAGGCCTGTTTCTTCCTTAAATGTTTGGTAGAATTCACCAATGAACCCATCTGAGCCTGGTGGTTTCTGTTTTGGAAGGTTGCTAATTATTGATTCAATTTCCTTAGTAGATAGAAGCCTATTCAAGTGGCCTTTACTTCTTTTGTGAGTTTTGGTGGATTGTGATTTTCAAAAATTGGTTCATTTTATCTAGGTTATCAAATTTGTGGGCATAGACTTGTTCATAGTATTCCTTTACTATGCTCATGGGGTCTGTAGTGATAGCCCTTTTTATATATCTGGTAATTTATGTTGTCTCTCTTTTTTCCTTTTTTTAATTTTTGTGTCTCTTTTTTTCTTAGCCTAAATAGAGGCTTATAAATTTTGCTAATCTTTTCAAAGAATCAGGTGAAAACTGATTATTGATTTCTTGGTTTTACTTTCATTGATTTCTGTTCTGATTTTTATTATTTATTTCCTTCTGCTTGCTTTGCGTTTAATTTGCTCTATTTTTTTCTAGTTTTCTAAGTAGAAGCTTAGACTATTAATTATTGTAGATTTTTTCTTTTTTTCCTTCTTTTTTTTTTTTTTTTTTTGAGACAGGGTCTCACACCAGTTGCCCCCAGGCTGGAGTGCAGTGGCATTATCTCAGCTCACTGCAGCCTTGACCTTTCGAGCTCTGGTGATTCTCCCTCCTCAGCCTCCCGAGTAGCTGGAACTACAGGCATGCACTACCACACCTGGATAATTTTTTGTATTTTTAATGGAGACAGGGTCTCCCCCATGTTGCCCAAGCTGATCTTGAACTGGACTCAAGCAGTCTGCCTGCCTTGGCCTCCCAGAGTGCTGGGATTACAAGTGTGAGCTACTGGTCCTGGCCTAGATTTTGTTTTCTAATATATCCATGCAATACTATAAATTACCCTCTAATCTCACTGCTTTTGGTGTTCCCACAAGTTTTGGTAAGTTGCATACTCATTTAGTTCAGAATTTTTTTTCATATCTCTTGAAATGTCTTCTTTTACCCATGTGTTATTTAGAAGTGTCTTGTTTAATCTTCAAGTATTTGGGGATTTTATAGTTCTATTTTTGTTTTTTATTTCTAGTTTAACTCCACTGTGGTCTGAGTGCATGCATGATATATAATTTCTATTCTTTTAAACTTGTTAAGGTGTATTTTGTGGCCTAGAATGTGGTCTGTTTGATGTATGCTCCATGTAAGCTTAAGAAGAATGTGTATTCTGTAATTGGATGAAGTAGTCTATAGATGTCAATTATATCCAGTTGATTGATGGTATTGTGGAGTTCAGCTGTGTCATGCTGATTTTCTGCCTGCTGGGTCTATTTATTTTTTTCTTTTTTTTTAAGATGGAGTCTTGCTCTCTCACCCAGGCTGGAATGCAATGGTGTGATCTTGGTGCACTGCAAGCTCCACCTCCCTGGTTCAAGCAATTCTCCTGCCTCAGCCTCCCCAGTAGCTGGGATTCCAGGTGCCTGCCACCATGCCCAGGTAATTTTTGTATTTTTAGTGGAGATGGGTTTCACCATGTTGGCCAGGCTGGTCTCAAACTCCTGACCTCAGGTGATCTGTCCACCTCGGCTTCCCAAAGTGCTGGGAATACAGGTGTGAGCCACCGTGCCCGGGCTCTGTCTATTTCTGACAGGGATATTGAAGTCTCTAACTGTAATAGTGGATTCATCTATTTCTTATTGGCGTTGTATTAGCTTTTGCCTCGCATATTTTGATGCTCTGTTATTAGCCACATACACTTTAAGGATTCGTTGTGTATTCTTGGAGAATTGACCCCTTTTATCATTCTGTGAAGATCCTCTTTATCCCTAGTAATTTTACTTGCTTGCTCTCTGTTCTGTCTGAAATTAATATAGCTATTCCAGCTTTCTTTTGGTTAGTGTTAGCATGGTATATTTTCTCAATCCTTTTAATTTATAGTTGTCTTTATATTTAAAGACATACAAATGGCCAACTGGTATATGTCTTATAGACAACATATAGTTGGGTCTTATTTTTTGATCCCCTCTGACTTAAAATCTCTTTTAACTGATATATTTAAGCCATTAAAATTTAAAATGATTACTAACAAGGTTGGATTAACATCTACTATATTTGTTATTGTTTTCTATTTATTTCTCTTGGATTTTTTTTTTTTTTTTTTTTTTTTCTGAGACAGGGTCTTGCTCTGTCACCCAGGCTGGAGTGCAATGGCACACTCATGGCTCACTGTAGCCTTGAACTCCTGGGCTCAAGGGGTCCTCCTGTTTTGGCCTACCAAATTGCTGGGATTACAGGTGTAAGCCATCACACCTGGCCTTGTTTTTATTTTTGTCTTCCACAGTTTTTTTGCCATTTGTGGTTTTAATTGAACACTTTATGTGATTCCATTTTTTTTTCTTTTTTTTTTTTTTTTTTGAGATGGAGTCTCGCTCTGTCGCCCAGGCTGGAGTGCAGTGGCCGGATCTCAGCTCACTGCAAGCTCCGCCTCCCAGGTTCACGCCATTCTCCTGCCTCAGCCTCCCGAGTAGCTGGGACTACAGGCACCCGCCACCTCGCCCGGCTAGTTTTTTGTATTTTTTAGTAGAGACGGGGTTTCACCGTGTTAGCCAGGATGGTCTCGATCTCCTGACCTCGTGATCCACCCATCTCGGCCTCCCAAAGTGCTGGGATTATAGGCTTGAGCCACCAGGCCCGGCCATTTTTTATTTCTTTTTAAAAGTGACTGCCCTAGAGTTAGTAACATACATTTACAACATATTCAAGTCTACTTTCTTTCTCTTCTGGTTCTTCTGCTTTATTGAGTATAACTGACAGAAAAATTGTTGATATATTCAAGGTGTACAGTGTGATGTTTTGATATAGGTATGTATTGTGAAATGACTGCCACAGTCCAGCTAACATATCCATTATGTCACATAGTTACCTGTGTGTGTGTGTGTTTGTGTGTGATGAGAATACTTAAGAACTACTCTCTCAGCAAATTTCATGTACATAGTACATTATAACCTATAGTCACCATGCTGTACATTAGGTCCCAGAACTTGTTCATCAACTGGAAATTTGTACCATTTGACCAACATCTTTCCATTTCCCCCATTCTTAGCCCTGGTGACCAGCTTTCTATTCTTTGTTTCTATACTTCAAGTCTGCTTTCAATTAATACTATACAATTCACAGGTGGTATAGTAATAACAAAATGTTTCTAATTTCTCCCTCTGTCCCTGGTATCATTGGTGTCATTTTACTCATATGTGAACTATAATCCTCAAATTGTTGCTATTATTATTTTGAACAAATTGTTATCTACTAGATCAATTAAATATAAGAAAAATTTACTTATCTTATTCCTTCTTTGACGCTCTTCTTTTTATGTAGATCTGAGTTTCTAGCCTAAGAATTTCCTTTAATATTTCTTGCAAGGCAGGCCTAGTGATCACAAATTACCTCAATTTTTGTATGTCTGAGAAAGTCTTTTTTTCCCCTTCACTTTTGAAGGATATAAGATTCCGTGTGTGTGTTCTCTCATCAGCAAATATTTCAATCCACTCTCCTCTTGTTGGCATGGTTTCTAAGAAGTTAGATTTAATTTTTATATTTGCTCCTACATAGGTAAGGTATTTCCCCCTTTGGCTTCTTTCCAGATTTTTTTTATTATCTTTGATTTTCTGAAGTTTGAATATGATGTGCCTAGGTGCAGGTTTTGAGGGGGCTTTGGGTTGTTTTGTTTGTTTTGTGAGGAGTGGTTTTTTACATTTATCCTATCTGGGCTTCCTGGATCTGTGGTTTGGTGTATAGCATGAATTTGGGGAAGTTCCAGTCATTGCTTCAAATATTGCTTCTGTTTCTTTCTCTCTCCTCTTTTTGGTATTCCCATTATGTGATGGTTACACCTTTTGTAGCTGTCCCATAGTTCTTGGATATTCTGGTCCTTTTTTTCAGCCTTTTTTTCTCTTTTCAGTTTTGGAAATTTCTTTTCTTTTTTTTGCTTTCATCGTTGTATCTTTGTTATATGTGTATCTTAATTTTTTAATTGAGAAAAATTATATATATTTATGGTGTGCAACCTGATGTTCTGATATATGTATACATTTTGAAACTTTTTTTTTTTTTTTCTGAGACAGTGTCTCCCTCTGTCACCCAGGCTGGAGTGCAAGTGGTACAATCTCAGCTCACTGCAGCTTCCACCTCCTGGGCTCAAGTAATCCTTCCACTTCAGCCTGTTAAGCAACTGGGACTACAAGCACATGCCACCACACTTGGCTAGTTTTTTAAGTTTTTTTGTAGAGATGAAGCCTCACTATATTGCCTTTTTTTAAGTGAATCAAGCTAGTTAGCATATTTATCACCTTACATACTTAGCATTTTTTGTGAGAACATTTAAAATCTCTCGACTATTTTCAGTTATACATTATTAACTATGGCCACCATGCTGTACAACAGATCTCCAAAATTTACTCCTCCTATCTAACTGAAACTTCATACTTTTAGACCAACATCTCCCTCTTGCCCCCACCTTGTTCAGTCCCTGGTATTCTACTCTGCTTCTATGGGTTCAACCTTTCTAGAGTCCTTGTATAAGTGAGAGCATGCAGAATTTTTCTTTCTTTGCCTGGCTTATCTCACTCAGTATAACATCCTCCAGATTCATCCATGTTGTCACAAATGACAGGATTTCCTTCTTTTTTTAAGGCTGAGTAGTATTCCACTGTGTGTGTGTGTGTATGTGTGTGTGTGTGTGTAACATTATCTTTATCCATTCATGCATTGATGGACACTTAGGTTGATTCTGTATCTTGGCTATTATGAATGATGCTTCAACAAATATGGGAGTGCAGATATCTCTTGGACATACTGATTTCATTTCCTTTGGAAATATACCCAAGTATATATACTCAAGTGAAATTGCTGGATCATATGTGCCATGGTTTAGATATGGTTTGTTTGACCCTGCCAAGTCTCATGTTGAAATTTGATCCCCAGTGTTGGAGGTGGGACCTGGTGGGAGGTGTTTGAGTCATTGGATCCCTAAGGAATGACTTGGTGCTATTCTTAAGGTAATGTATGAGTTCTCACTCTATTAGTTACCGTGAGAACTGATTGTTAAAAAGAGCCTAGTGCCTGTCTCCTCTCTCTTGCTTCCTCTCTCACCATGTGATCTCTGCACATGCCTCCTCCCATTTGCTTTCCACCATAAGTGGAAGCAGTTTGATGTAGATGCCAGTACTGTGTCTTGTACAGCCTACAGAACTCTGAGCCAAATAAACTTATTTCCTATGTAAATTATCCAGCCTTGGCCGAGTGCAGTGGCTCACACCTGTAATAGTACTCTGGGAGGCTGAGGCAAGAGGATTGCTTGAGGCTGGGAGATAAAGACCAGCTTGCACAACATAATGAGACTGCTGTCTCTACAAAAAATAAAATAATAATTGACCCAACCTCAAGTATTCCTTTGCAGCAACACAAATGGACTAAGACAACATGGTAGTTCTATTTTTTTTTTTTTTGTAGACAGAGTCTCGCTCTGTCACCCAGGCTGGAGTGCAGTGGCGCGATCTCGGCTCACTGCAAGCTCTGCCTCCCGGGTTTATGCCATTCTCCTGCCTCAGCCTCCCAAGTAGCTGGGACTACAGGCGCCCACCACCTCGCCCGGCTAGTTTTTTGTATTTTTTTAGTAGAGACGGGGTCTCACCGTGTTCGCCAGGATGGTCTCGATCTCCTGACCTCGTGATCCGCCCGTCTCAGCCTCCCAAAGTGCTGGGATTACAGGCTTGAGCCACCGTGCCCGGCAGTAGTTCTATTTTTTAATTTTTTGAGGAACCTCTATACTATTTGCCATAATGACTGTACTAATTTACATTCTCACCAAAAGTGTACAAGGAGTTTTCTTTTCTCCACATCCTCACCAAACTATCTTTTGTCTTTGCAATAGTAGCCTTTTTTTTTTTTTTTGAAATGGAGTCGCACTGTGTTGGCCAGGCTGGTGTGCGGTGGCATGACCTTGGCTCACTGCAACCTCTGCCCCTTGGGTTCAAGTGATTTTCCTGCCTCAGCCCCCCAAGTAGCTAGAATTACAAGTATGTACCACCACACCCGACTAATTTTTGTATTTTAGTAGAGATGGGGTTTCACTATGTTGCCCAGGCTGGTCTCGAACTCCTGACCTCAAGTGATCCAGCCATCTCAGCCTCCTGAAGTGCTGGAATCACAGATGTGAGCCACTGGGCCTGGCTTTTTTTTTTTTTTTTAAGACAGAATCTCAATCTGTCACCCAGACTGGAGTGATAATTCAGCTCACTGCCACCTCCACCTCCCGGGTTTAAGCAATTCTCTTGCTTCAGTAGCTGGGACCAAGTAGCTGGGATTACAGGCATGCACCACCATGCCTGGTTAATTGTTGTATTTTTAGTAGAGATGGGACTTCACCATGTTGGCCAGGCTAGTCTCAAACTCCTCATCTCAAGTGATCTGCCCACCTCAGCCTCCCAAAGTGCTGGGATTACAGGTGTGAGCCACCACACCGAGTCAATAGTAACTGGACTCATGGAAGGGGTGCCCGTCTACTTGGCCTGCCAAGCTCAACCGCTTGTGGGAGGGAGAACACAAGGGAGTGAGTGCAGGCCCTGACTGGCTGCTCCAGGCACTGACACGTGAGCAAGCTCCACGCAGGTCCTGCAGCCAGACCAGGTGTGTTGCCTCAAGGGGAACATGGTGGCACCCAGGTGAGGGTGCCCACAACCCTGAAGTCCCAAGGAAGTGTTACAGTGCTCCTTTAGTTCTGCTGTCTGCGGACAGTGGTGTGTTAGCAGCTCAGCTGGCCCCTTGCCTTGTCGTGTGGGGCAGCTGCCCTCCACTGACAAGTGCAAAGGGCTGATGTGACAGCCTTTCTGGGGACCTGCATTCCATGGGTCCTGAGCATTTTTCCAGATTCCAAGAAGAATGAGATCATGAAGATGAAGGACGGTGAAGGCAGATAATTTTATTGAGTGATGAAAACTGCTCTCAATAGAGAGGGGAACTGGAGAGGAGATGGGAAGGGCAGGTCATCTTCCCTGGAGTTAGGTCATCTCTTCCCCAAAGTCAGGCCATCTCCTCCTCTTCTGACTGAGTCTGGGGTCTTTATAGGCACAGGATGGGGAGTGGATGCTGATTGGTTTGTGTGTATGCAAGAAAGGTTAAAGCAAAGCCTCCACTCAAAGGTAGGCATGACAGTGTAGAAAACCAATTAGAAAAGGATAGATGTATGTAAAATAGGTGAAGGGTGGGGCCCAATCAGAGGAAAGCATGCCAAACAGGAAGATGATTTCTCAATCCGTTCTGAGGATTTAGCCTGTAGCGTGACTTTCAGGCTTTAAACTCTCTTCAGCTTGGAGGTGGGGCTTCAACAGAGATCCACCCCCATCTGCCTTGGAATTTGGCTGCCTGCTGTCACTATCACCTTGAGCTCATCAAAGGCATTCTTCATTTCTGTTTACAGCAGTTTTGATTGTGTGTTAGGCTGTTTTTGCATTACTATAAAGAATACCTCAGACTGAGTAATTTATAAGGAAAAGACATTGAATTGGCTTATAGTTCTGTAGCCTTTACAGGAAGTGTGATGCTGGCCTCTGCTTGGCTTCTGGTGGGGGCCTCAGGAAACTTTTACACATGGCCGAAGATGAAGTTGGAGCAGAAATGTCACATGGTGAGAGCAGGAGCAAGAGAACAAGGAGGGACACACATTTAAACAATGAGATCTCTGGTGAACTCATTCATCGCCAAGGGGATGGTGCTAAGCCGTTCATGAGGCATTTACCCCCATGATCCATATACCTCCCACCAGGCCCCACCTCCAACAACTTGGGGTCACATTTCAACTTGAGATTTGGAGGACACAAATACCCAAACCATAGCAGATCTCTAGCATTTCTTTTTCATTCTTTCTTAGAATTTATATATCTCTGCTTACATTATCTATCTGTTGTTGGCAGTTTGTCCACTTTTTTCATTAGAGCCCTTAGCATATTAATCATAGTTGTTGTAAATTCCCAGTTTGATCATTCCAACATCCTTTGCATATCTGAGTCTGGTTCTATGCTTGCTCTGTCTCTTCAAACTGTGTTTTTTGCCTTTTAGTGTGCATTGTAATTTTTTATTGAAAGTTGAACGTGATGGGCTGGGTGAAAAGGAACTCTGGTAAATAGGTCTTTATTACTAATGTGTTTGTATGTGCTTGATGGGTCATATTCCTATGATTAAGTCTGTCTTTTAGTGACCCTGTGTGCCTAAGCTATAAATTTTGAAGTGCCTGTCAGTTTTTCCTCACCTTAGGTGGGATGGGGGCTGAAATTGGGTATCCCTTCTTCTAGGTTAGTTAGACCTTGATAAAACACCAATAGGTTAGGCTCTGGTAAACTAGTTTATCTTGAGGACAGGCCTTTTAAGAAAGAACAGAATACCAGTAGCGGTGGCTCACACCTGTAATCCCAGCACTTTGGGAGGCCGAGGCAGGAGGATCATGGGGTCGGGAGCTCGAGACCAGCCTGACCAACATGGTGAAACCCCGTCTCTACTAAAAATACAAAAATTAGCTGGGTGTGGTGGTGCACGCCTGTAGTCCCAGCTACTCAGGAGGCTGAGGGAGGAGAATCACTTGAACCCAAGAGGTGGAGGTTGCAGTGAGCTGAGATCATGCCACCGCACTCCAGCCTGGGCAACAGAGTGAGATTCTGTCTCAAAGAAAAAAAAAAAGAAAGAACGGAATGCTCTGGTGTGTGTGTATGTGTATATATATTATAATATATTTTTTTTTTTTTTTTTTTTTTGAGACAGAGTTTCTCGGCTTTTCTGTCGGGCCCCAGGGGCTTTTGAGTGGCAGTGGGCCGGGAATCTCAGGTCCTCACTTGGCCAAGGCTCGGGGCCTCCAGGTTTAAACGCCCTTTCTCCTTGGGCTCAAGCTCCGGGGTAGCCTTGGGGGACTACAGGGCGGGGCCTGCCCACTCGCCTCGGGGCTAGTTTTTTGTATTTTTTAGTTAGAGATGGGGTTTTCACATTGTTAGGGGGCCAGGGATGGTTCTTCGGGAATTCACTCCTTGACCTCGTTTTGATCGCCGTCTCGGGGGCTCCAAAGGGCTTGGGGGGATTACAGGCTTGAGCCCCCACCCCCGTTTGCCCCTGCATGGTATTATTTTGTTAAAAAATGGTTTAACTTTCCCCCCACCCTTTTCTGGCTGGAAAGCCAGAGGGGATTTTTTGGGCTATGCCACTGAGGGGGAACCTTGGTAAGAGGGTCCCCAGAGGAAAGTTTCCACAAAAGAAGCAGGAGGTGGGAAGGCTATGGACTTGTAAATCTTTGGGTTTTTTAAAAACCTCCATGGAACCTTGTCCACAACAGAAAAAAACTGAAAAAACCATTTTGGTTCATATTTACAGGGCGGGGGTTTTCCTATTACTGACAATTACCAAGGGCAAGGCTTGGGATCCCACAAAACCCTTTCTGCTTGTTTGGAGTTTTCATTCCCCCAAGTTTAAGTTTGTGGTTCTCTGTGTCCCACCTTGTCTGGTTTCTCTGTCTTGGGGGGCAAACAAGGTTTGCCTTGTGACCTCCACATTTCTCCGGCAGATCTGAGGGAAAACAGTTGTTGATTTTTTTTATATTGTTCTAGCTTTTTTGGGATGTACTAAGGGATGGAGTTGGCCATTCATTTGGGAAGTCCTTGCATGTTTTCCAGATTTCCAGGGATTTTTCCAATGGCATTTTTCATCTGCTGGATTATTCAGTCCATGAAAAAATCACCCTCTTCTGGAAAGCTTGGCTTTTTATATGGCTAAAATTTTTTTTTTCCTTATTTTTTTGAAAAGGGTCAAGTTGAGTTAAGGTTTTAGGGTAACTTGAAACGGAAAGGCCATTCCCACATAAAGTTTTTTACAGTTGGGGGAACCATAAAATGAACCAAAACCCTCCAACAAATTTCCATGAAGAAGCTCTAATAGTATTCAAATAACAGAAAAAACCAAAAAAGGGGACCCCCCCAAAGTTTTTACCTTGTGGACGACTAACTAAACAGTGTACCCCATTGAGAAAAAAAAAGTTAGGGAAAACTCTTGGAGTTTATTTTAAAATAAGTTTAAATTACCATTTAATTGGGCTGGGCGTTGGTTTTGGGGGATGCCTGTAAATCCAAAGGGCTTTACCTCAGAGGGGTGGCAGGGGAATTTTTGCTGGAACCTTGGAGGGTTAAAGAGTGCAGGTGGGAGCCCAAGAATCGTTGGCACTGGCAGTCCAGCCTGGGGGGGAAAACAAAAGCCAGGACTTCATCTCAAAAAAAAATATGTAAAATTAATTAATAATAAAATATATATATCTTTTTTAACTTTTTCTTTTTAAAAAGGGTAATTGCCGTGGTTTTAGTTTAGCCATTTGCAAGGGAATGGTTTTTTGGGTGTGGAGGCTTGTCTTTTTGTTCTTCGATTTTCCTGCCCCTAATCCAATGCTCGTAAAAAATTTTCTTGGTTTTCAAAATTTCTGTCAATTTTAATTAATTTTGTTGGTTTAACCTCTTTACAAAGCAGTTGATAAAATGCAAATGTGTAGTTTCTTAGTCTTGATGTTTACTTAAAGCAAGTAAAGCCAACTAAATCATTTCTTTGACCTGCCTGGGAATCATATTATTGTAGCAGGTGCACATCTTTATTGTTGTAAATTAAGATGATGACACTGGCCGGGCGCGGTGGCTCAAGCCTGTAATCCCAGCACTTTGGGAGGCCGAGACGGGCGGATCACAAGGTCAGGAGATCGAGACCATCCTGGCTAACACGGTGAAACCCCGTCTCTACTAAAAAATACAAAAAACTAGCCGGGCGAGGTGGCAGGCGCCTGTAGTCCCAGCTACTCAGGAGGCTGAGGCAGGAGAATGGCGTAAACCCGGGAGGCGGAGCTTGCAGTGAGCTGAGATCCGGCCACTGCACTCCAGCCTGGGCGACAGAGCGAGACTCCGTCTCAAAAAAAAAAAAAAAGAAAAAAAGATGATGACACTAATCTCAGGGTGTTAAGGTTGCTGCATTCAGACCAAATAATGCCCCCTCTCCTCATAAAGCAAACACTTGTAAGCAATTCCACTTGACACTGGCTTGATGACCATCTGAACCTTTCACATTTTACGTAGGGGAATACATAAAGGCATCTGGTTTTTAAAATGATTTTTTCTTTTTTGAGACCAAGTCTCACTCTGTCCCCCAGGCTAGAGTGCAGTGGCGTGATTTCTGCTCACTGCAAGGTCCGCCTCTCGGGTTTACACCATTCTCCTGTCTCAGCCTCCCAAGTAGCTGGGACTACAGGCGTGCCCGCCACCACGCCCAACTAATTCTTTTGTATTTTTAGTGGAGACGGGGTTTCACTGTGTTAGCCAGGATGGTCTTGATTTCCTGACCTCGTGATCCGCCCGCCTAGGCCTCCCAAAGTGCTGGGATTACAGGCATAGGCCACCGTGCCCAGCCTTAAAATGATTTTTTAAAAGAGTTTCAAAATATCTTGTTCCAGAATTACCAAAACAATTTCCATATCTTCCTTGCACTTCTGTGTTAAAACTTTCGAGAAAGCCAGCCAGATTAAAGATTCATAACAACCAGAAATCAGGGATGAATTAAGATGAGCCAGGAGCAGTGGCACATGGGGAAGCACAAGCTACACATGGTGTTCACAATGGATATAAACCGATACAGGTTGGTTTTGCTAAATCTGGATACACATGTATTCAAGTTTTCTGATGTTTGGCATTTTCACCACCAAAATCCAAAGAAACTATGGTGAAGCATGAGAAGAGATTTAAAGACATGCTAAAATGGCTCTTTGGAGGAATAACTGGACTTGAATTTCAAGACCCAATTCAGTTTTTCTTAGAATTTCTGCTACTATAACCATGTCTTTAACCTGAGGTCAGTAAGCAACTTGCTCCTCTCACTGTTGAGAATGGGAAGTGGGGGGTTGTCTGGAGTTGACCCCCTTTCCATTGGCTCCCTTGGTGTTGGTAAAGGAAGGAGACGTCTCAAGGTGTCAGGGGACCCAGGCAGCTCCACGCCACTGGGCAGATGACCAGACAAGTAGAGGCTGTCCTCAGAACTGAGGGGAAGCTGTCCTGGAGTCGGCTCTTCTTTGCCCTTGTTTGCCTGAGTGTTGTCTCCGCTCTGTGAAGCGTAGGTGGTGTAACAGGTAAAAGCTTAACTCTCAGTTCCTGCTGTCAGACTCTTCACTCCTGGACGGGATTCTTGCCCCTTATGTGTCCTATATCCTGTCTACCTTCTTTCTTCTCTGGGTCCCCTGCCTTGATAGATGATTCTCACCTCATCCTAAAGATGATTTTCATGTTCACAAAGCTCCATCCCCTAACTTATGCTAAATGTTTTAACTCCACAGCTCCACGAGATTAGGTCTTAATATTAACCCCATTTTACAAATGAGGAAACAGCTGGAGTAAAAGCCCACTTCTACCTGATGTCCTCCAACCATGCTACTTCCACTATTTCTACCTTCAGGGAAGAAACAAATGTCTGAGGAGGTCTTTATACCTATTTAAAGGCCAGAATCTGGACCTGCTCATCTCTAGATAGTTAATCTAAAACTGCAGTTACTTGCTGTTTATATTGATGATGGGCCCAGGGTGGATGCAGGTACTCCTGCAACAAACAAACAAGTAGGTACTTCTTGTTCCTAGAAAAGAACAAGACCAGAGTGACATTTTATTTTATTTTATTTTATTTTTCAAGACAGAGTTTCACTCTTGTTGCCCAGGCTGGAATGCAATGGCATGATCTCAGCTCACCACAACCACTGCCTCCCGGGTTCAAGTGATTCTCCTGCCTCAACCTCCCAAAGAGCTGGGATTACAGGCACACACCACCACAGCTGGCTAATTTTTGTATTTTTAATACAGACAGGGTTTCATCATGTTCGCCAGGCTGGTCTTGAACTCCTGGCCTCAGGTGATTCGCCTTCCTTGGCCTCCCAAAGTGCTGGGGTTACAGGTATGAGCCACCGTGTCCGGCCACTAATTTTTGTATTTTTAATAGAGACGGGGTTTCCCCATGTTGGCCAAGCTGGTCTCAAACTCCTGACCTCAAGTTATCCGCCCGCCATGGCCTCCAGAAGTAACATTTTAATGAAAGAGATCTAGTCTTGAAAAGTATGCTTGGCATCTGGGGTAAGAGAGTAAACTTTTTTTCCTCTATCTCTGCCAAAATGTATTCCAAGTTACCTGTCTCAGAAATGTTGAAGCAGCTATAAAATTATCAAGATGAACTGAGAGCTTTATGAATTTGTATGTCCTCTTCAGTCAGATAACCATATTCAGCTGGAAGTTACAGAAACAACAGGTTTCTGTGTCTCAAGGTGACCTATAAATGTGACACAGATTACCAGCACTATAGGTGTGCTAGTATAGATCACATGGCTCTGCTGAGTTTTAAGCCAGAATAGCTGTTAGTGCTGTGCCTTTCACCCACTGGACACATTTTATTTTAAAATGCATATTGTATTCAGAAAGCTACCTCTCAGTTTTAATTCAAACTTTAGTTATTTAAAAGTCAAATTTATTCTATATTTTTATAAAAAACAAGAAATAGTTGTTGTAAGGGAGGACGGCTGCCATGTTTTTGCTGAGAGAGGTTCCAAGAAGTGCCTCCTGAGAACCTGGAGATGAGGGAAGTATGGTCGCCCTCTGCCGGGTACACATGGAACATCTACAAAGAATGGAAGTAATTGGCGATCTTTTTCAGGGAATAAACCAAGAGATTGTTTTCAAATGTTTGACTAAGTCGTTATCCCCAAAATCCTGTTAAGGTGATGAGAATAGAGACTGAGGCTCAAAGTGGAAGACAGGAATGTAGACATAATTTACCAACTAAAAATTTGATCTTTTGGAACGAGACTAAAGGGACATAATAAGGTCAATCCACTGGGAGCCAGAAGAGAGATGCCCAGAGAGCTGGAGGTTGGCAGGACCTTTCTAACCACCATCTCTGAGCACACCATCCCATGTGTGTGTCCTGGGCCCCGGGGGTTTTTGTATTCCTGTTTTGGGGCATGATATTAACTCCCTTTGTTATCACTCCATCTTCATCAAACCTGTCAGTGCAAGGATTCGAGGTCTACTTGACAGATCTATCTTTCATTACAAATTTGTAATATGAAATTCTGGTTTATATATCTGTCTCTAATGAGTTTGGTTAATCTACCCTGTAAGACAGGATCAGTCAGGCTATGCCCAAATCTGTCTTTTGAGCTAGCAGACTGAGAGACAGACCAAAGTAATGTCGCTTCCAAGACTCTTGGCAGTTAAAGTGCTGGTCTTCTCAGTCAGTACTCATTTCTTCAACATAGCTTAATATGAACTGCAGCAGAAGACAGTGGAAAATGCAGTTCAATATTTCACTCTCTTTTGGCTCTGAATGCATTTTATACAACATTTCCTCATTTGAGGGCAACACTATATATGTATGTACATTACAAAGATACATACAATGCAACAATCAAATAGATTTTAGATGTCACAGTAAATAGAAATTTAGGGTATGATAGTAAAGTAACATACTTTATCAGTGCCTATGCAGTTTCCAAAGGGCAGCCAAACCTTTGCCTCTGATCTTAGTAGCTAGACACAGGAGCACAATTAGTTCCAAATTTAATGGAATTAAATTGTTGTCTAAGACAAGCCAACTCTACCCAATAGAGCTGAGAGAGTATTTTCCTCAGGTTCCCATAGAGAAGACACTTTGAGCTTATAGAAAATGTTCTCGGCCGGGCGCGGTGGCTCAAGCCTGTAATCCCAGCACTTTGGGAGGCCGAGACGGGCGGATCACGAGGTCAGGAGATCGAGACCATCCTGGCTAACCCGGTGAAACCCCGTCTCTACTAAAAAATACAAAAAACTAGCCAGATGAGGTGGCAGGCGCCTGTAGTCCCAGCTACTCGGGAGGCTGAGGCAGGAGAATGGCGTGAACCTGGGGAGGCGGAGCTTGCAGTGAGCTGAGATCCGGCCACTGCACTCCAGCCTGGGCGACAGAGCGAGACTCCGTCTCAAAAAAAAAAAAAAAAAAAAAAAAAAGAAAATGTTATCAACAGCTGTGTGCAGAGGCAGGAGAATCGCTTGAACCCAGGAGGTGGAGGTTGCAGTGAGCCAAGATTGTGCCACTGCACTCTGGCCTGGGCAACAGAGCGAGACTGTCTCAAAAAAAAAAAGTTCTCCACAGCACCCCTATGATAAATAAGGAACACATTTCAAATAGTGCTTTCTTTCTTGTAATGTCTCTTTGTGCAGACTAATGGCATACTATGCAGTCCAGTAAAAAGCAATTCTATGAGGCATCAAACTCCCCAGTCCACATGAAATAAAATGAGAAATGTCATTGTGCAGGATTTCAGGGGCTACTCCTGCCGGAGAGAAGCTGTCAGAGTGGAAGACCAGGCCCTGCCTCTCAGGAGCGCCCTGAGGGACAGAAGTCAGGACCAGAGTGCAGGGACTGCTGAGCTGGAGAACAAGAGAGGAACACTGTGTGAGGGAGTCACAACCAGGGGCCCAATGAGAGAGACGCTGGAGTAACTGCTGTGCAAACTTTGGGGAGCAGACGGACCAAGGACTATTTTAGGAAGTTAAGGTGTGTGAAGTGTAAAAATAGCCTGGCCATACCTTCAAGACAACCGGACAACATAGCATGGTGGTCTGGAGCAGTGGCTTCACAGTTATAGACTTGCACACCTCATAAAATTACTAGGAAAAAATTGTGTGCCTCCTTTCTCATTTTAACAAATGTGACAAGAAATTGTTTTATCACAAGTTCAAATAATTATGAAGTATATAATTTCTGGGGTATTGTAAACATTGATATTTTAAAACAAAACTGTCTCATCAGTCTTTTTACATGTATACTGGAATATTAATACAATAGCGATTTAAAACCCTCCATTATCCACTTACAAATTACCATAGGCCCATCTCTACTAAAAATACAAAAATTAGCCAGGTGTGGTGGTGGGTACCTGTAATCCCAGCTACTTAGAAGGCCAAGGCACAAGAATCGCTTAAGCCTGGGAGGTGGAGGTTGCAGTGAGCCAAGATCATGCCACTGCACTCCAGCCTGGGCAACAGAGTAAGACTCTGTCTCAAAAATAAATAAATAAATAATAACACAAAATACTATAAACAAGCTCTTCATTAAGGATCAGAAATTGTACCTTGTGCATTTTACCTATAGAAATTTAACTTCCATTCCAACTCTCCCACATAACTTTACAAATGTTATATATTTTTTATGCTTGTAAGTCTTATTTTGATCATCCAGTTAACCAACAGAATATGACACTAGTGATGAGATATTACTGCTGAGATGTGGTTGCATAGACACTCTGGCTTCTGTCTTGCGGATGCTCTTCCACTCCCCCACTTGCTGGCTCACTCTAGCCATCTGACATGTTGTGGACTGCCCCATGGAGAGGTGTATGTGGCCAAGATATGAGGGAGGGTTCCAGCCAACAGTGAGGAACTCAGGCCTTCAGTCCAATTGCCTGGAAAGAACTGAATCCTGCCAACAACTCCATGAGCTTAGAAGTACATTCTCTCCCAGGCCAGGTGTGGTGGCTCACGCCTGTAATCCCAGCACTTTGGGAGGCTGAGGCTGGTGGATCACTTGAGGTCAGGAGTTCGAGACCAACCTGGCCAATATGATGAAAACCCATCTCTACTAAAAATACAAAAATTAGCTGGGTGTGGTGGCACACGCCTGTAATCCCAGCTACTTGGGTGGCTGAGATGGGAGAATCGCTTGAACCCTGGAGACAGAGGTTGCAGTGAGCTGAGATCGTGCCACCACACCCCAGCCTGGGCAATAGAGCAAGACTCAGTCTCAAAAAAAAGGCCGGGCGCAGTGGCTCACGCCTGTAATCCCAGCACTTTGGGAGGCTGAGGCGGGCGGATCACGAGGTCAGGGGATGGAGACCATTCTGGCTAACACGGTGAAACTCTGTCTCTATTGAAAATACAAAAATATTACCCGGTCGTGGTGGCAGGTGCCTGTAGTCCCAGCTACTTGGGAGGCTGAGGCAGGAGAATGGCGTGAACCCGGGAGGCGGAGCTTGTAGTGAGCCACTGCATTCCAACCTGGGTGACAGAGTGAGACTCAGTCTCAAAAAAAAAAAAAGAAGAAGAAGAAGAAGAAGAAGAAGAAGAAGAAGAGGAAGAGGAAGAGGAAGAGGAAGAGGAAGAGGAAGAGGAAGAGGAAGAGGAAGAAGAACATTCTCTCTCAGTTGAGCCTTCAGCTGACACCTTGACTGCACACCCTGAGGTCACTTTCAGATTCCAGACTCACAGAAACTTCGCAATAACTGTGTGATAATGTGTCTGATGAGTGGTTTGTCAATTGTGTTGTCTCCAAGTACGAGACTTTGATTTCATTGATTCTCTCTATTATTTTTCTGTTTTCTGTTTTACTGACTTTCACTCTGATCTTCATTATTTCCTTCCTTCATCTTACCTTGGCTTTAACTTGCTCTTCTTTTTTCTGTTCCTCCCTCCCTCCCTCCTTCCCTCCCTTCCTTCCTTCCCTCCATCCTTCTTTCATTTTTCCTTCCTTCCTTCCTTTGTTTCCTTTCTTTCTTTCTTTCTTTTTTTTTTTGGACAGAGTCTCACTCTGTCGCCCTGGCTGGAGTGCAGTGCAGTGGTGGGATCTCTGCTCACTGAAACTTCCACCTTCTGGGTTCAAGCGATTCTCATACCTCAGCCTCCTGAGTAGCTGGGACTACAGGGTGACACCATGCCTGGCTAACTTTTGTATTTTTAGTACAGACGGGATTTCACCATGTTGGCCTGGCTGGTCTCAAACTCCTGACCTCAAGTGATCCACCTGCCTTGGCCTCCCAAAGTGCTGGGATTACAGGCGTGCCCAGCCTTGCTCTTCTTTTTCTAGTTTTTTAAGGTGGAAGTTGAAGTAATTGATTTGAGACCTTTCTTCTTTTCTTTTATAGGCACCCAGCATTGCAAATTTTGCTCTAAGTACTGCTTTAGTTGGATCCTACAATGGAAAATTACAAACTGTCTAGAAACAAAGAAAGGTTAGACATTCCATGCCAAAATCTATGGGACACAGAGAATACTTAATGTACAATACAATAAATATTATAAACCTAAACATCTTAGTAATTAAAGATGCTCAAAAATAAGGTTCATGCCCATCCCTAGGAACAGACAATGCAAAAATATAGATTAATAGGAATGAGAAAGAAGACATAATAAAAATCCAGGGAGGATTATAAACTAATTGTACAAACTGGCCAGGCGTGGTGGTTTATGCCTGTAATCCCAGCACTTTGGGAGGCCAAGGCAGGTGCATTGCTTGAGCTCAGGAGTTTGAGGCCAGCCTGGGCAACATGGTGAAACTCTGTCTCTACAAAAAACAGAAAAATTAGTCGGGCATGGTGGTGCACACCTGTAGTCCCAGCTACTTGGGAGGCCAAGGTGGGAGGATCACTTGTGCCCAGGAGGCCGAGGCTGCAATGAGCTGTGATCGTGCCACTGCAGGTCAAGGCTGCAGTGAGCTGTGATTACCCCACTGCACTCCAGCCTGGGTGACAAAGTGAGACTGTGTCTCAAATAAAATGAAGTAAAATAAAATAATTGTACAATAGTACATGTTTCTCCACGGCAACATATTTGAGACTCCAAAAGAAATAGATGATTTCCTAGCACAGTATGAATTACCAAAGTTATCTGAAGAAGCTGAAAACATGAATAGATCAATTTCAACAGAAGAGACTGAAATTGTGATTAAAATTCTGCCATTGAAAAGTCACCAGGAACAGTTATGGAATGTAAAATTCTGTTATGTATGTAAAATTCAGTTATAGAATAGTAAGTCCATAACTGAATTTTACCTAGGCTTTAAGGAACAGATAATTCATATGGTATTTAAACAATTCCAGGAAAATAGAAAGGGGTTCAAAGCTCTCCCAGTTCATTTTATGCTGCCCTAGAACTTCAATTCAAAACCTGACAAAAACATTTTAAATGCATACATCCTAAATTTAAAATAACAAATAAATGGGTATGCATAGGAAAAAAAGGAAAATAAAATTTAAAAACATAGCAAATAAATTCAGGAACGTATCAGGAAAAATCAGATACTCTATATAATCCATTACATTCAGCATGAATTGGGGTTATATACAAATTCCCCATTAAGAGACATCTCCACAGCACACTGCAAGATGGAATTGTTAAAATACTAATCTGATTGTTAAGGATTGTCATTCATTTGTTTTTTGTTTGTTTTTGAGAGGAGTGCAATGGCACAATCTCGGCTCACTGCAACCTCCGCCTCCCAGGTTCAAGCAATTCTCCCTGCCTTAGCCTCCTGAGTAGCTGGGATGACAGGCGCCCGCCACCACGCCCAGCTAATTTTTATATTTTTAGTAGAGACAGGGTTTCACCATGTTGGCCAGGCTGGTCTTGAACACCTGACCTCAAATGATCCGCCCACATGGGCCTAGTGCTGGGATTCCAGGCATGAGCCACCGTGCCTGGTCCTTTGTTTTATAGTTTTATCACTCTAGAAACTGGAAGCCCAAAATATTTTTTACTGTTACTAGTTGTCTGGTCCTACTTTTGTGTGAAGTATCGAAAATATTTGTCCCAAGATTAGAGAACAGACAAATGGTTTGACTCTCTAACTTCATTTGCAACATGTGCATTCACTGTGCAAAGACAGCCCTCCTCCACACTCTGCTTCTGAGCTGTTTGGGGACCATGCATGCTTCCATGTGAATTGAATCATCAGGGGACCAAACCCTGATTATTCACTTAATGAACACTGATGTTTCCTTATCATCTGCTTTTCTTTCTTGGACTTTTTGCTTCCGATTTCCTTTCTGCAAACATAGTGTTTTATGACCATATGAAATGAAACTGGATTTTTAATCTAATAAGTTGCTTAATTTTAAAAATTAGCTGCTTATGTAAGCATTCTCTTTCCCAAATATATGGCCCTCTAGTTTTCATGCCCTCTCAGGCCTGGCACCAGGCACTCTTTTCAGATTCCCTTGCTAAAAAGCTAATAAACTTTGACGTGTGCTCAACAACAGTTTGTCTAAGAAAGTTTGTTTGTAACAAAAGATGTACTAAAGTGGGTCAAAACAATTAGACCACAGCTTGCTTCACTGTGCCCCATGATTCAAAGCCTTTATGTCATAAATTCTGCCCACTGTCTTAGTTCATTCAGATTGCTGTAACAAAATACCATAAACTGGGTACCTTATAAAAAACAGAAATTTCTTTCTCATAGTCCTGGTCCCAACTCTCAGCCTGAGACTACAAATGACAAATTTTTTTGTCTTTCAGGTTTAAATTTTTAAAAAAATATTTTATTGGCCAGGCGCAGTGGCTCACGCCTGTAATCCCAGCACTTTGGGAGGCCAAGGCAGGCAGATCACCTGAGGTCAGGAGTTCGAGACCAGCCTGGCCAACATGGCAAAACCCCATCTCTACTAAAAATACAAAAATCAGCTGGGCAAGGGGGCAAGTGCCTATAACCCAGCTAATTGTGAGGCTGAGGCGAGAGAATCGCTTGAACCTGGAAGGTTGCCAGTCGACGCCGACGACACAACCGGCGCCACTGCACCTCCAGCCTGACAACATGAGACCGTCTCAAACAAACAAAAAAAAAAAAAAAAAAAAAAAAAAACATTTATTGAAAGTTTGTATGCTACGTAATTTAAATACCAAACACTTCTGAAGCATTTTTAATGGAAAACAAGGGCAATCTTTGAGTAGTCCACCTGCCTACTCCCTCCCCGCTTCTCCCATTCTGCCCTCACCAGACACAATCTCTTTAAAATATTTTAACTGCTTTTTTAAGTATTAATATTTACCTTCGGATGGGCGCGCTGGCTCACACCTGTAATTCCAGCACTTTGGGAGACCGAGGCGGGTGGATCACAAGATCAGGAGTTTGAGTCCAGCCTGACCAGTGTGGTGAAACCCTTTCTCTATTAAAAATACAAAAACAAACAAAAAAATTAGCCAGGTGTGGTGGCACACACCTGTAATCCCAGCTACTCAGGAGGCTGAGGCAGGAGAATTGCTTGAACCCAGGCGGCGGGGGTTACAGTGAGCCTAGATCATGCCACTGTACTCCAGCCTGGGTGACAGAGTGAGATTCTGTCTCAAAAAAAAAAAAAAAAGAGAAAAAAATTACCTTCATATCACTAAATAAAATGCTTCTATTACTATTTCTTGATTTTTTTGGTTTCTTGTATTTTCTATTGACTCCCCACTATGGAAGATAACATTTATCTCTCTTTCAATATCTTCCTATCTCCTGGTGTGTTATCTCTCACACACTCACCCCATTCCCTTCTTCACATCTTCCAAACATAATAATTTTGGTTAGATGTATGTTAGGTGTTTGTAATAATAGACCCTGTTATTATTACCATGTATGATTACAGCAGGGTCAGGTAGTATACTATGATTTCCTTCCCTGCAAATAATTTATTTGGCAGGGAGGGGGGTAAATAAGTTTGCTTTTTGTTTGTTTACCTGATTAGTTATATGTGTACCCCAAACTCTCAATTGTTTTATCCTATCTCAAGATGTACTGTTTCTTAAATGATGCTATCAATTTCATCTTCTTTTTTAAAAAAGAAAAAAAAAAACCCGATCTGGCTCTGTTGCCAGGCTAGAGTGCAGTGATGCAATCTCGGCTCACTGCAACCTCCATCCCCAGGGCTCAAGCAATTCTTGTGCCTCCGCCTCCCGAGTAGCTGGGATTACAGGCATGTGCCACCACGCCCGGCTAATTTTTGTATTTTTAGTAAAGACGGGTTTTCACCATGTTGGCCAGGCTGGTCTTGAACTCCTGGCCTTGTGATCTGTCCACCTCAGCCTCCCAAAGTAGTGGGATTACAGGTGTGGGCCACCACATCCAGCCCCAATTTCACCTTCTTTAACATGTGCCTCCTAAAGCCTTTTGACCTGCTCCAGTACGGTTGAGTAGTCCTCTGCACTCAGCTGGGATAACTGATACCAAAATACTTTCCTATCCCTGTACTACACATTACTGGAATCAGGAAAAAAGAACTTAGTACTTACTCCAGGAAACACTTGCTCTGGGAGTGAACCAACTAATATAGTTTATTTCTCAAGACTCACAACTCGCTTGCCAAAGCTGTTCAAGAAACTTGCCTCACTGTGCCCAGTGATCCAAAGCCATCATGTCATAAATTTTACCCACTGCATTGGCCCATTTAGGCTGCCCATATGCCAACAAAATACCATAAACTGGGTACCTTATAAAAAACAGAAATTTCTCAGTTCTGGAGGCTGGGCCGATTTGGTGTCTGGTGAGGGTCTGCTTCCTTCTAACTGGTACTTTCTCTTTGGATAGTAGCTTCTCTCTGCATCCTCATATGGTGAAAGGGGCAAGGCAGCTCTCTGGGGACTCTTTTATAGGAAAACTAATCTCATTCATGAAGACTCCATCAATCTTCCTGGGCTCAAGCTATCCTTCTATCCCAGCCTCCTGAGTAGCTGGAACAACAGGTATGCACCACCATACCCAGTTAATTTTTTTTAATTAAATTTTTTGTAGAGACTTGATCTTGCTGTATTTCCCAGGCAGTTCTTAAATTCTTGTGCTCAAGTGATCCTCTCACCTCAGCCTCCCGAAGTGCTGGGATTATAGGCTGGGTGTGGTGAGCCACCTCAGCCTGGGGTCTCTTTAATTAAGGTTATAAAGCTAACCATGGCATAAAATACTAAGCAGCATTTTCCAAATTGTTTATTGCTACTGCCTTGATTTTGGAGAAGCTGGGAAGTAAGGAGGTGAGATGAATACGCTGACAATTAACACGTGTTAGAGAGGAAAGTTGTGTGAAGAGGCTGCCAAAGTAAACAGCATGAATGAATCTTCTTGTATTAGGGCTGCTGCAAACCCCAGGTAGAAAAATGACAGCCCAGGCTCCTGAACCATCGGGAACCCAGGAGTCTGCCCTACTGTGAGGAGGGGGCAGGCCTTCTTCAATAAGGGTCCCACCATCACACGCTAATAATCTTTCTGTTTAGGTGATATTGAGGTATTGGGACTGTTAGAAATCTGACAGATTTGACCAAGATTTGGAGATGTGCACATATTGGGAAGGACTGGGTGTCCCTAGCCACTCTCCTCTGGGATAACGCGGACGTCATTAGTTTGGGAAGCGGGTGGGGAGAAGAGGAGGATTGACTCCGATTTGGTGTGTAGTGGGGGCCTTGGTGTCCTTCTGCCTCTGTCCACATTTCCCCGTGTGACTCACTGCAGCCCGCATTGCTCACAGGGATCATTAGTTCTCCCGACAGGCAGAGCACCTTCTGCAGACGCTGCTCTGCTGTCTTGTGAATTTCCTCCACAGACTTGGTTAGTTACAATTTGAAAAGTTTTTTGGTTTTTTCCTTTGTTTTAATCTTCTCATATTGAAGCTGCTATTGGTGACAGGGAAAGGGAGCAGGAAGCCAACCCAGGGAAACATGAGAGTTTCCTGCATACCACTTGGCCACCTGCCCTCACTGGCCAAACCCCTACTGCTGTTCCCAGTCAGTCTGGTTTTTAGAGGCATTATGGGAATAGAACAGCTGGATACACTAATCTCTACAGGGTGTCAAGCAGGAGATTCACCTTCCCCAGTCCCAGGGGACAGGAGAGA
>NW_016832657.1:671098-692614 GCF_001698545.2 Rhinopithecus bieti | reverse complement strand
TAATGGAAAAAAATTACTTTGTAAAAAAATTGCTATACAAAACAAAAGGCAGCTGTTGAGAATCTCAATAAAATGTTAAATGCATTTGCTGGCACTGGTACCCTTCTAAATGAGGTTGGGTCACTGTGCCATCATACTGGGGCGGGGGCAGTATGTGTGGTGTATATGTGTGAAACTTCTTGTGTCAGGATGGGTCATAATCTTAGTTGTGGTTTTCTTTCCAAACAGGGTTACAAAGCAGAAACCATGGGCTTGGAAGTGATAGACCCGAGTGAATCCCACCTTCAGTACTTTGTGCCACTGGCCTGAACTTTATTTACAAATAACCTCTTTATTTGTAAAGGTGCAACACCTCTCCCCTGGAACTATAATGACAGAATTTTAAAATACTGCCTGACACATAATAGGCACTTAATACATGGTTGCCAATAGTCACAATGATATGTACAACTTTGAACAAAGAGTCAGTGACATCTTTGGGCTAGAAGGGAAACTAGACATTTGTTTTCCTGTTTCTGGGCAAAACTGACTACCTCCCTAGAAAACAAGTATTCCGTATCTGCCTTTCAACTATTGAACAAGTTTGAGAGCCTGCTACATGTCAAGCATTCTCTTAGGGACAGGGGCTACGGGGGTAACCAGGCAGCCACAGTCCCTGCTGTTGTGATTATGGTTTGGCAATGCCTAATTATTTAAACTGAAACCTCGTTCAAATCTCCCAGTGATTTGTTGAGGGGCTTTATCATATGGTAAAAAACGATATGGGACCAGCCCAAGGCCCATGGGTTTTGTTCTGAGCCCTATCATTTCTTTGCCTCCTTCCTAAAAATGGAAGGTCAGGACCGGTGGGGAAGGCAGGGGCGGGGCAGGGGGCAGGGTTTGGTGGATCCTGAGCTGACTTGCCTATTTACAGCATTTTAAAATACTATAGTTGTATGTAGTTTTGTATTTATAGGGTTTATTAGAATGTAACTTCCTTGAAGAGGTGGATGGTATATTCTTTTTTTTTTTTTTTTTTTTTTGAGATGTGGGCTGGAGTGCAATGGCGTGATCTCAGCTCACTGCAACCTCTGCCTCCTGGATTCAAGCCATTCTCATGCCTCACCTGCTACCACTCCCCCCTAATTTTTGTATTTTTAGTAGAGACGGGGTTTCACCATACTGGTCAGGCTCGTCTTGAACTCCTGACCTCAAGCAATCCACCCACCTCTGCCTCCCAAAGTCCTGGGATTACAGGCGTGAGCCACTGTGCCCAGCCTGATGTACTTATTTACTTATTTTTTGAGATGGAGTCTCCCTCTGTCACCAGGTTGGAGTGCAGTGGCGCCATCTCAGCTCATTGCAACCTCCACCTCCCGGGTTCACGCCATTCTCCTGCCTCAGCCTCCCGAGTTGCTGGGACTACAGGCGCGCATCACCACGCCTGGCTAATTTTTGTATTTTTAGTAGAGACGGAATTTCACCATGTGGGCCAGGATGGTCTCCATCTCTTGACCTTGTGATCTGCCTGCCTCAGCCTTCCAAAGTGCTGGGATTACAGGCATGAGCCACCACACCCGGCCTTGGTGTACTTATTTTTAATGCTTAGAGTACTCATCACACCTACAAGAAATTCAATAAATGTTTGCTGAATGAAAGGGACAAATGAAGCTGTAGCATCCCTGAGATCACACAGGGAGACAAAGCAGTGCTAGCCTCATTCCAATGCTTGTTCCAAGCTCTCATCTCATCACAGGGCTGTTACAGGCTCAGATGGGGAATGTATACATCTCGTAATGCCTTGGTAATACAAAAATCCCATCAATTGCTCCTGAGAGCTTGTTGGGGGACACTATAAGTTTAAAAGTAAAAAGGGAGAAGGCCGGGCGCAGTGGCTCACACTTGTAATCCCAGCACTTTGGAAGGCCAAGGCGAGCAGATCACCTGAGGTCAGGAGTTTGAGACCAGCCTGGCCAACATGGCAAAACCCCATCTCTACTAAAAAATACCAAAAAATTAGCAGGGCATGGTGGTGCATGCCTGTAATTCCAGCTACTCGGGAGGCTGAGGCAGGAGAATCACTTGAACCTGGGAGGCAGAGGGCACAGTGAGTTGAGATCACACCACTACGCTCCAGCCTGGGCAACAGAGCGAGACTCCGTCTCAAAAATAAAATAAAATAAAGGGGAAAACTCAGCAAAATCACTCATGGGCTGGGCATGGTGGCTCACACCTGTAATTCCAGCACTTTGGGAGCCCAAGACAGCAGGACTGCTTGAAGCCAGGAGTTCGAGACCAGCCTGAGCAACACAGCAAGACCCATCTCTACAAAAAAATGACACAATGAGCCAGGTGTGGTGGTACATGCCTGTAGTCCCAGCTACTTGGAAGGCTGAGTTGGGAGGAACGCTTGAGCTCAGGAATTCAACGCTGCAGTGAGCTATGATAGTGCCACTGCACTCTAGCCTAGGCAAGAGTAAGACCCCACCTCTAAAATAAAGTTTTAAAAATCACTTGTGGTTGGCCGGGCGTGGTGGCTCACGCCTGTAATCCCAGCACTTTGGGAGGCCGAGGAGGGTGGATCATGAGGTTAGGAGATCGAGACCATCCTGGTTAACATGGTGAAACCCTGTCTCCACTGAAAATACAAAAAAGTAGCCGGGCGTGGTGGTGGTCACCTGTAGTCCCAGCTACTCGGGAGGCTGAGGCAGGAGAATGGCATGAACCTGGGAGGCAGAGCTCGCAGTGAGCCCAGATTGCGCCACTGTACTCCAGCCTGGGTGACAGAGCGAGACTCCGCCTCAAAAAATAAAAAAATAAGAATCACTTGTGATTTTCGGCACTGAAGCCTGTCTAATAGAGCCTTAATAACCGGGGAGCAAGCGACTTCATCACATCTCCTAAATGTGACAGGAACTAGGAACACATCTGACCATATGCACTTTAATGCTGCCTTTTTTCAGCATTTTTTCAACACTTATATGCTGGGACTAAAAAAATCAAGATGTGCTCCTCCACTAAAACCTCCACTGTCCAGTTGGAATTGCAGTCTAGACAATCTAAGGAAAAGTGATGGCCATATTCTGAAGAACATGTTGGTCTCAGTAGTTATAAACTCTTTTCACCGAAATGCTGTTTGATCCTCATCCTGAGAGCGTATTTTTAAAAATCTCCAAAGCTCACCACTCATTAATAACCCAACAGTTTTATCAAGACTGGGTTATAGCAAAGATGCCTCTGCTGTATCCTTGTTCTCTCTGCAAGCTTTTTACCAGGTGCTGGACTGGAGACTTGCTGGGTGCTAGACCACAGTGATTTGGTCATAGCTGGACGTGAAGATGGCTGGCTGTTCTTTCAGAAGGAACCTGGCTGGAGTTCCTATTGCTCAAAGCTCCAGCTTGCAGCATTGGGCTAGAGCTGATGGAAGGAGAGCTGTTACCATTCTGTTCCACATGAATGCTACATTGTGAAAGAAAGATCTGACTTGGGCAACAAGGTAGTGTTCAAGGCGTCTTAGAGGGCCTAATCAGAACTTACCAGCTGTAGTGTAGAACTCCCTCAAGTGCAGATGCTGGACCTCTGCAGCACAAATTACTCAAGTTGTTTAGTATAATAGAAATGAAAATTCCCCACCTAAGTGCATGCTGAGTGGATGCAGATCACCGGCCGAGCACCTGGGGGCAGGGCTTTAAACCTTGGACTAAATCCACTCCTTAGGCTCCGGGATATCTGCTGGCAGGTGCACTGAGGATGTACACAGCATGTGTGTTTGATAATGCAGTCCAATTGGGGAGTGGATAAAGTGCGTTTATTTTCTTCTATGTTTGTTTTTGTAAAAAGGAGAAAGGAAGCAAAAGACTCCTTCCTTCCAGACCCAGTGTCCACTGAGCTTGGAGTGGGTGGAGTAGGGACCAGCCCCCTAGGAGAAGGTGTAGGAATAGAAGGCAACGGCATTGGCGCTATAGTCCATGGGAAAGAGGTGCCCGATGTGCCTGGCCCCTAGGCTGGCCCCTCCCAGAGCGGAGGAGTGCCTCAGCTTCATCAGGGTGAAGCTGGAGAAGAAGTTCTGAGCCTGGATCTCTCTGCCCTGGGTCAGCGCCAAAAGAAAACCTGGAGGGAAGAACACAAGGACAGAGATAAGAGGAGACCAGCAACCTGTACGGGGGCCAGGAAGGGAGACAAGGACGCCCAGACCCTGAGGTACTCCTGTAGAGGTGCTGGAGGGGCCTACATGCCAAGTCCCCAGCACACAGGGTGCACTGGGTACTTGGGTATTGGAGCCTGAAAAATCGTGGGTACTGGAGTCAGCAGCACAGGGGGCCTGCCCTCCTCTCAGCTCCAAAGGACCCAATGCCAGGAACTCCATGGTAGCAATGGGAGTCCTTGAGCTACTTCAGAATGTCCAGTGGAAACCATCCAACTGCCTGGCATAAGGCTGCCAGGGCTAAGCAGCCAGGCCTCTTTTCTTCCGGATAGAATTATGTTGACTAGGGATGTCCCCACAGGTTATCACATGCCAGTCAGTGCTCCAATTTTAAGTTTGATCTGTCTTTAACTTTTAAAAAGTGGCTATGATTCAATAAATCATTTGGAACACAACATGTTTTCAAGAGTTCAAGGAAGGTGGATGGGACATCATTAAAGGGCTCAATGGCAGAGTGAGGTTGAGGGCCTTAGATGGGAGCATCAGTGGCCTGTCTAGGCCTCAGGGTCCAGGAAGCAGGTTCTCTCTGGGGCAAGCAGCTTTCCTGGGCCACCTCCTTTCCAGCCCCGTCCCCTGGCCTTGCCCTTCCAGCCTCCCCACAGGCTCACCTTCCTTCAGCAGCTCCCAGCTCTTCCACACAGAGCCCACGCACAGGATGGGGAGTCCAATCTCGCCCTGGAACAAGACCTGGGTGGAGAGCAGAAAATGGATACGGGGGCCAACCTAGTCTCTCCAGTGCTGAAGCGGGGAGTTTCCTATGAGCAACCCACCCTATCCCGGTTACTCACCCTCAAGCCAAGAAACAGTAGATAGACTCAGGAAAGGGAAAAAAAAAGGAAGAAAATAGGAGAGACTCAGAAAGGCCAAGGAGAGAAGAGGAAGGAAAAAGCGTTGAGCAACAATAGAGAGGAAGGAAAGAGAGAAGTGAGGGAAATTAACAGAAACATGACTGAACTGAAATGAACAGAAAAAAAGGGGACAGGCTGGGCACAGTGGCTCATGCCTGTAATCCTGGCACTTTGGGAGGCCAAGGTGGGTGGATCACTTGCGGTCAGGAGTTCAAGACCTACCTAGCCAACATGGCAAAACCCTGTCTCTACTAAAAATACAAAAATTAGCTGGGTGTTGTGATGTGCGCCTGTAATCCCAGCTACTGGGGAGGCTGAGGCACGAGAAACACTTGAACCCAGGAGGTGGAGTGGGAGGCGGAGGCTACAGTGAGCCAGGATCGCGCTACTGTACTCCAGCCTGGCTGACAAAAGTAGACTGTGTCTCAAAAAATAAAATAAAAAAATAAAAAGAAAGGGGACAGCACACACACACATACATTAAACCAATACAATATATATAAATACAGATTACAGGTCAATTACAGAGGTGGGCATCTGACCAAATAACTTTTTTGTTACAGACATTCTGCAGAATGTTTCTCAGACCCTAAGTTCATTTACAATAGTATCCAATTTACACAGGATTTGATGGGATAGTCCCATCCCCAGTGGGAAAGGACCACCCCTCGCCCAGCAGCTCCCCACCTTCACTCCCACCTCAACTTACCGGGTCAATCTCGGGCAACACTGCTACAATGTGTCTGCCCAGCATCTCTCCAGCCTTCCTGAAGATATAGCGGGAAAGGGGGTCTCCCTGCTGAGCACCTGGGGTAGGGAGGATGGAAGAAGGGAACTGGTGAGAAATGAGGGAGCTGCCATTCCTGGGCTATTCTCTCTCTGTTGCAAGGCAGCCACCATGGGAGCATCCTGAGCTAGCGGGAGTCTACTGCAGGATGGATGCCTGCCTCGTGGCAGGTGGAGAAGCAAGTCTCCACTAACAAACAGCTCTGGGGACCCAGGACCCTAGATGAACAGCTGGATGGGACTCCTGTCAGTGCCCTCCACCCACTTCTAACAATCTGTTGTTGGTGAGCCTGTTCCTGGCTCTTTTCTAGAGGGGACTCAGTCCAGCAGGATCGAAGAGAGCCCTAGAATGCCCTGAGGCTGCAGGAACCCAAATTAAGGCAGGATGGACCTTACAGTGGAGAAAGAGCAATGTACAGATATTCAAGCCCTCTGTTCAGCATCTCCTGACACCCAACAAAATATGCCTAACCTCTCTATAATACCCTAGTTCTTTGAGTATAATTGGCAGGAAAAAAGAGTTATAGATTTGTCCAAAGGACAACTGCTTCATAAATTCCTCAGAAACAGGCATACAGCCTACACAAGCCATGACAGCTATTAAAGAGAAAAACACAGGTAATACAAAACTGTCAACACAACCCACATGCCCTTCTGCCTCCACCCCAAGGCCCACCAGCACCAAGGCCCGTGGTAGCAGAGAACAGAGGTCACTCAGTGAGAGGAAAACTGTTGTCCAGTCCTGTCTGAACCCCACTCAATCTCCCATTTGGGGATCTTTGAAGAACAAAGCCACATAAAACCCACCCCGCCTCCAGTACCTTCTGCAATTTTCCGGCAAAACCCAGCAAACCTGCATTTATCAAAGTCCCTATACAGGTGAGTGAGTATTCCTAGCCGATCTGGCACCTAAGAGGAGAAAGGGCACAAGAGAGTTATCAGAAGCAAAAGAAAATCCCAATCTGCCCACCAAAGTTGGCCTTCCTAATGTCTCTACTGTTGGAAAAGCTAGAATAATTTTTTTTTAACTCCAAAGTACAAGGATTTGAGATTCCTCATTTGAGAAAAGTTATTTGTTTTCTCTAACATGGACTTCATAATTTCTTATAGATTAGTTTGAAGGCAGCACAGAGAACAGAATTGTGTTCACCAAAGTCTTTCCTATAGTTTCTTGAGCTGTTCTTTTTTTTGTAATTTTTTTTCCTTTTTAGAGACAAGGTCTTGCTGTTACCTAGGCTGGCCTTAAGCAATCCTCCCACGTCAGCCTCCTGAGTAGCTGGGTTGGGATGCTCTTGAAAAGATTTCTTTGGTCAAAGGAATCTAAGGAATATTGCATATTGTAACTCTCCCTTGGGGAGTCACAATGCACATTAGCAAATTAAAGGCTCTGAGAAGTCCTGTAATCAAGAAATCAATTTGTTTCTCCCAAAACTTATTTGACCACAGAAGGCAGGTCCTTCCAATCCCAACAAACTTACACATCTTTGACACCTCTAAGGTCCTGAGGAACCAACGGTTCCCCAGAATACATTTTTTTTTTGAGACAAAGTCTCACTCTGTCGCCCAAGCTGGAGTACAGTAGTGCGATCTCAGCTCACTGCAACCTCCGCCTCCCAGGTTCAAACAATTCGCTGCCTCAGTCTCCTGAGTAGCTGGGATTACAGGCGCCCGCCACCACACCTGGCTAATTTTTGTATTTTTAGTACAGACGAGGTTTCACCATGTTGGCCAGGCTGGTCTTGAACACCTGACCTCAAGTGATCTGCCCACCTTGGCCTCTCCAAGTGCTGGGATTACAGGTGTGAGCCACTGTACCCGGCCCCTAGAATACATTTTTTTTTTTTTTTTTTTTTTTGAGACAGAGTCTCGCTCTGTTGCCCAGGCTGAAGTGCAGTGGCACGATCTCGGCTCACTGCAAGCTCCGCCTCCCGGGTTCATGCCATTCTCCTGCCTCAGCCTCCCGAGTAGCTGGGACTACAGGCACCCGCCACCGCGCCCGGCTAATTTTTTGTATTTTAGTAGAGACAGGGTTTCACCGAGTTAGCCAGGATGGTCTCGATCTCCTGACCTTGTGATCCGCCCGCCTCGGCCTCCCAAAGTGCTGGGATTACAGGCGTGAGCCACCGCGCCCGGCCCAGAATACATTTTAAGTAAATGTCTGAGGGGGTGGGTGGTAAAACTTGAGCACTTACGGCAATGTAGTAAGCATGTTATATACTATTTCATTTGATCTTTGTAACAACCCTATAAGAATGACTAAAGGATAGAAGAGGGAACAGCAGACCTATCAGTAGAGTTTGGAACCAATTGGCTGAGTCGGGATAGCTTAACAGTTACTAACTGCACTTCCTATGACAACTGCTCATGAAGTGATTTATCTGCCTGGTCCCCTCCTATTCCTCACCTTGGCCTAGCCGGGGCTCCTCTTTCATCATCAATCCCTCAGCCCCGATAATCCAGGCCCTACTTTCCAGCATCTCTATTTTCCTTCCTTGGTCCTGGTCCCAGCCCCAGCCCCAGCCCCAGCCCCAGCCCACCTAAATGGCTAGACAGGAAGACTAACTGGGCCTCACAGGTAACTATCAAATAAACTCATCAACTTTGTCCTCTCCCTTTCACCTTCTCTCCCGCCTTTCACTTCTGGTTCTGCTAAAGGCAGGTGTTTCCTAACTTACCACAAAAGAACACGGCACAAACAAGGAGGAGTCAATCCCCAATGCCCTGGGGAGGAAGATGCATCTCCCCCAGAACTCTCCCTGTCCACCTCTTCAGGGGCTCTCTTGACCATTCCAGGCCAGAAGCAGCTCACAGCCCAGTGCATGCGTTCACACTCTACCTGCTGTCTCTGCCCTCCGACCTCACCCTGAACTTTTCATTCTAGCCTAGAATGCCATCTGCTTTCCTTCCCAGCAGATTCTAGCTGCCCAATAATGAAGTCTGCCTAATCACTTGTCCCCAAACCACCCCTTCCTCATGACTGACACCCTCCTAGAATGCACCACCCTGTCCGTCCTAGAATGCACCTCCTAGAATGCACCGTCCTCACCTACGACTTCACCCTGCAACTCAGACCCACAGCCCATCCTACTTCCTGCCCACCCACCCAGGCCCTCCTCTGCATCCACTCTTACCTGGAGTGTTTCACCGCCCTACCCCCAAGTGTGCATGCTTCCTGGGAGCAGGAGGAGTACCTGGAAATAGTTGAACATGGCCTGTTTGACGGAGCCGATATCATGAGGAGCCGCCTCTAGGTTGTCGATGGAGTCAAACACTATTTTCACAGCTTGGTGTGCGATCCAGTAGGCTGCAGGGAGCAGAGAGGGCTAAGAAGATGGGAGCAGTCACCCTGAGCTCATGAGGAAGGAAACTCAGATCCAGACAGGTTAGTGATCTGCTTGAGTTTTATACAAATTAGGTTTCCTGATTCCCAGCCAAGGGTGGCAGGGGGTGGGAGAGGGGGGTGGGGAGGTCTCTAATCAAACAGTACCTGACTGACCAAGAGAAAGTTGGAGGGGGAAGACAGAATAGGTGAGGCTGTGTCACACCAGCTGCTACCCAAGGATAAAACAAGGTCAGTCTGTTGTCACAAATACCACCGGAGTCACTGCCATGAACTGGACCTCAAGGGCCCCTGTGAGAATATACACACGCTACTTGGAAAGCGGTGATGGTGGGAAGGGCTTCTACACCCCTTTCCCCTAGCAGACTGGTATGCCATCTCCTGGCATCTATGGCCTTACCCTCAGTTTCAACTCCTCCCTAAGGACAGCAAGTCAACACAGGCAGGCCCCTGTGCTGAGGGATGAATCTGAGTCCTGGGTGCAAGTCACTGCTGGAGAGCAGGGTCAGCAGCTAGTCCAGCATTTGTACCTCTATGATCTCAGTCATGATCCTGCACATGGAATGGCCTGTTCAGGAGTTGTCCCCAGGAAGCCCCAAGGGCTCAGTGAGCCAAGGGTAGGGAGAGAAAGACAAGGAGTGAAGGAAGGGGCAGATCCAGGACCAGGAGCTGGGCCAGTCAGTGAGCTCACCTGAACCCTCATCACCCATCATATGGCCCCAGCCACCGCAGCCACTCTCAGAGCCATCAGGGTTGATAAGTCTGCAGTTGGAGCCTGTTCCAGCTATGAGCACAACTCCACCTGGGGAAAGGGAATAGGAGGCTCTGTGCGGCCAACGCCTGGCACAGACCAACAGACCTGCTGCTGTGGAAAGACAGGAAAGAAACCAGCCCCAGGCAAGGGATCACCACCCAGTCCTGTAGAGGAGAAAACTGGGCCCAGCTAGTTTCCTGCCTGAGGGTGAGGGCCTGGGTCTCAGAAAAACTCCAATCCCATAATGCCCTTGTCTAGGGGGACAAAGAGAAATGCAAGCCTGCACCTCTTAGAGGGAATGCGGCTTCTTGCCCAGCCGATTTTCCAGTGACTCTACCTGCTTTACTGAGATTGTGCTAGACCTGTTCTCATAGTGATATTCACTCATACCCTAAACCATCTTATGAATACAACTACTTCTATTTTATAGATGAGGAAACGGAAACTCAAGAGAGTTTCGGAACTTCATCAACATGGTATAGCAGGCAAAACAGGAACTGGGATTCAAACACCAATCCCATGACACCAACACTCTTACACTATCACAGGGCCACCCCACTTCCTCCTCAGCACTGACAGCTTCCACAGCCTGCCTTCCTCACCACACCGCCCCCAGGGGTTCCCTCATCTGCAGGGGAGTTATGTTTAACTCCACTCCTTGATTCCCATCAAGAGACCTTTCTTGCCCTCCCTCCTGCTGCCTGGTCCTTGCTCTGGCACAAACTTAAACTACTGAAGGAGTCGAGGGGAATATAAGAGAGGCTGCCTTCTGGATATTTGCAGAACAAGTTTTGTCAGCTGTATCTAGGGGGCTTTCCCAAAAAAACCAGTTCTCACTCTCACCCCTCCCTCCACTTCCTCACCATCCGGTGTAGCTGTGGCGATGGAGCCGGCGGCATCAGTGGTGATTAAGTAGCTTTCACTCAGGTAGGGAAATCGGTCCCTCAGCTCCTCGATCAGGATCCTCCCCGCGTCCTCCTGTTCCCCACCGCTCAGAGATAGGCCCTAGGCCACGTGGGAGGTGAGCGAGTGTGCAGAGCCCCAGCCCCAGCTCTTTTCTCAACCCCCTCCCCGTCCTGATGCCTGATTCCTGTTCTCCCCATCTGGCCATACCCTGCTCACCCAGCCCCAGTCCTCCTTTCACCCCACACAATGAACCCTCGGAAGGCTGTGGTTTATAACCAGGTTGTTCTTATAGAACAACCTGGACTGGGGATGGACAGAAGAAAGATGGATTCCACAATGCCAGCTTTGGAGCTTGGGAGGGCGGTAGTGCTCTTAACAGAAAGAACAGGCAGCAGGGCAAGGTGAGGGGCGATGGAGAGGTAAGTTTGGTTTGGAACACATGGGGTTTGCCCATGGCTGCAGAACATCCCGCATGTATGTCCAGGGAGTGGCTGGAGCTGCTGCAACTTGGGAGAAAGATTTGACGCAGGAGTAATAATAGCTAACATTTAATGAGTGCTTATGGGTCAGGCTCTATACTAACCGCTTTGCAATGTATCATGTCATTTTACCTTCCCAACAACTCTGAGGTAGCTACTATCCACATTTTCCAAATGAGGAAACTGAGGCTTAGAGAAGGTAAGTAACCTACACACGGTTACTCAGATACTGAGCAGCAAAGCTGGGATTCAAACCAAGGTCTCGGCAGCTCTCCAAAGCCCTGTGCTCTTCCAACACACTTGTACTTTGTAGGTGGCAACTGAAGCCATGAGACTGGGTGAGATTATGACGGTTTCGACACCAGGGACTAAGTCTTGGAGGTCTTTCCCTCTACAGTCATCAAACTCATCTAGTTCGAACTTGCTAGCTGTCTCAGTGTCACTGATGGCTGAATTCCCCGGCTCCACCCCAGACTCACCAAGCTTCGCAGTGGTACCAGAGGATCCACCCCTGCTTTCCGTTTGGCCCTGTTCACCATCTCATTGATCCTCTCCACACACTTGTCTGTCCCGATCAGCTGGCCCCAATCAAGGGAAGAAGGAGTTACAAAGGCTTACAGAAGCTATGTTGCCCCTACAGGCTGCTCTATGAGCCCCAGCCACCACCTCAACAGGAATTACAGAGAATAAAATCAGAACCAAGCCCTCTGATCCCCTCAGTGTGGTTTTTACCCAGTGGTTTGTGCTCAGTCCATCTGCTTCTGCCAGGATCTTTCCGTCCTCCGAGACTAAAAGGACCTTGGACCGTGTGCCTCCCCTACAGAACACAAGAGGGCACTTGGTCTTGCTCGGAAAAAACCCGCAGAGAGAACTAAGCTTGTGCTGTCCACACTGGCAGAGCCCAGTGTGATGGAAGACACAGTTTCCACAAACTCAATCACCACTCCCAAACCCGCCTCTATGGTTCAGTGCTTGCGTGCTCTTTAACGGAAACATAATTCTCACTCTTCTTCCCTTAGGGATGTCCTCCTTATCCTGCAAAACTCTACTTACACTTCACCTAGTCCTGGAAACCTTTTCTGAGGTGTGGCCCACCCCCACGAATTAGTTAAGTCTCCATTAGTCAAAACTTCACAGTGCCTCTAAAGTTATTAAGGACTCCTCTGTATGAAGAGTGTGTTCAGAGGCTTTGTGTCCACCTCTTACTAGACTTCAAGTTCCACTGGGTCAAGCTCCTGATCACTTACCCTCTCAGCACTAGCACAGGAACTGGCACGGGCAATGCTCAACAAACACTCCTAAGAAAAATGGCACATATCTCTGCTTCCCTCACAATAGCTAAAGACTGCCTTTCAAGATCCAGGTGTCTTTAAGACACCTTTGGGAGAAATGCTGACCACATGACAGGGTGAGTTCATACATACTTAAGCAAGTAAACCGTCAAATGTTGATTACTGGGGGTCACGATAGTTCACAGGGAGATCTGTGGTGGTGGGATATATGTTTACTGACCATTACTTTTACGAATGGAAGAAGAGGACACTGAAGACCGCTCATCAAACTCAAAGAGGACATGAAATTTCAAGGGGGTAGTTAATACATGAGTTGGCAGATTCAACATCCAAAAGAATGTCTTGACGAACTGGAAGAAATGGATCATATCTTACAGATGACTATAACAAGGATGAATGCAGACTTCTATACTGTTTTTTTTTTTGGTTTTGTGTGTGTGTGTGTGTGTGTGTGTGTGTGTGTGTTTTTAAGTGCTACAGATCCAGGATGGGAAAGCTCATTCCTTTTTTTTTTTTTGAGACGGAGTCTTGCTCTGTCGCCCAGGCTGGAGTGCAGTGGCCGGATCTCAGCTCACTGCAAGCTCCGCCTCCTGGGTTCACGCTATTCTCCTGCCTCAGCCTCCGGAGTAGCTGGGACTACAGGCGCCCACCACCTCGCCCGGCTAGTTTTTTGTATTTTTTAGTAGAGACGGGGTTTCACCGTGTTAGCCAGGATGGTCTCGATCCCCTGACCTTGTGATCCGCCCGTCTCGGCCTCCCAAAGTGCTGGGATTACAGGCTTGAGCCACCGAGCCCGGCCTGGGAAAGCTCATTCCTAATAATTCATGGGAAAAGACTGTGGAGTCTGTGAATCAAGAGTGGGGTGTGGCTGCCAGAGAAGTGAAAACAATCACAGATTCGAAAGTACAGTGCCCTGGCCGAGAGAACAGCCACCCCATTATTCCCTGATTTGACACACTCAGATTCACAGAATGTTGCCACTGACAGGGACGTAGCGATCTTATTTATCTCTATCCTCACTTTGCACATATGTAGCCCAGGGAGGGTAAATATCTTATCCATAGTCATACCCAGGGGCAGAACTATTACAAAAAGTTCAGTAAACAAGCTTCTGAGCAGAAAAATGCAATCTAGTGAAAGCAGCATGGCAGGCCAACAGGGATGGAGTGGTTTTCAGACATCAGGACAACCTAGCACTCTGGCTCACAGCTGCTCCAGCTCCCGGATAACCTCCAACTAAGATCTCTGTCCCGCTTTTCCCCACTCCCACTCCCACTCCCCACCCTGCCCCCGCTCAGCAATTTCACACCTGACACCTGTTCTGCAAAACTCTGTCCGAGGTCAGGAATAGGTAAAAGGGGCTGCTTCCCCAGCTGAAGACAACGGAGTGGGTGTTTCGTGGGAGAAAGGGGCGTGGTTCCAAGAAACACAAAGGATCCCCCACCCGGGGTGTGGCTATTGCACACGCAGAGTCCCCGTAAGGCATACGGCCGCGCGCTGCAGGGCGCCCCTGCGCGTGCACACACCTCTTCTCCGCAAGGTCCCGCCGCCCAAAGTGCCCGGACGCCGTGGCTCAAGGCCACCAGCTTGCCAGCCTGGCCACGGCCTTCCGCCCCACCCTCGGGCCCAGGCTCCCTCCGCCGGGCCGCACTCACCCCTCTATACCCCCATAGATCGCGGCCATGCTGCTGCTACCGTCGCCGCTGGTCCCGCCGTTTGCTTCCCTCCCCGCCTGACGCCTCCCTCCCTCCAGCTGGCTGGGCACCGCCCGGTGTCCGGAAAGCTCCGGCGCCGCCAGCTGCCGCCCAGTGCGCGTGCGCATGGGCGGGGCGGGACGCCGGTAGGAGTCGGGGATCGCTGAGTTCCTCAGGCTGGCGTCTCCTCCGGGTCGCGCGACTGCGGTCCGCAGCGGCCCCTCCCGTCCTCCTGGATCCTGCTTCCAGAGATGGACACTAATCCCAAGAGGAGGAACCAAAGAGGGGTATCTAGGTCCGTCGGACTGTTAGGACACGTCACTGCCTTGCCTGCCCCTTAGCGCCCGGAAGTTGCTGGCAGCCCCGCGTTATATTGCGCGTGCGCATTGCTCTTGGCCGCGTAGATTGTGACGCACGCTCGACCAGACCCCCGCGAAGCTGTGGGCCCAGGGACCTGCGCTCATAAGCCTGTTACATAAATTACTGTAGTGTTCAACCGAACATCTGCCACGCGATGGCGAGTCACACGGGCACACACGAACACTCGCTCAGATTGTTGCCCTGCGCTTGTGTGAGTGTACGGATCCGGGAGGAATTGGGACCTAAACAGAGACAAGCCCTCGAGGCCGTCCCGGCAGCCCTGAGAAGGGAGCCTTCACCCCTTACTACCCACCCAGTTTACTTCTTGTGGAGGATGTTTGCAGGGACATAGGCTACCGGGAGAACTAGCAGTTACGGCTTTACAAGTTTTTTATTGCCTTTCCGCCCCCATTCCGCTCCCTTTCCTTGCACTGCGTCGGGAAAGGGAATGGGATCCCTAGGGGTGCAAATACAGGCCAGGTCAGGGAGAGCTGTGGCTCCTGAGGGCCTCCTCTGGCTCCTCTGGGCAGTTCTTGGCCCGCAAGGAGCAGCTTCACGGGCCAGGAGGGGCGGTCAGCTGCCCTTGGCATCTCTTAGGGGAAATCAGCTGGCATATCGCCGGTCGAACTCTGTCCCCCTTGACTGCCTGCCATCTTCTGGTGGAGAAACCCTAATAGGCTGCTGTGTCTGGTTATGCTTTAGTGAGAAAATTGTGCTTTTTAAGCTTCCTCATTTCCTACCGTACCACGTTGTAATTCACAGAAGTAAAAAGTAAATCGCTACATGATAGACTCTATATCATGTATTCGTTTATAGAATATGTGTATGTCATATATTCTATATCAGATGGAGAATGTAATAGAAGAGGGTAGGATTTTTTTATGCCTACCTACGACATTTTTTATTCACAGCACATTAGAGCTGGAAGATTATCCAAGACACATATTTTTAGAATTACAGAGTTAATAGATTCTGGTGCAATTAAACTGGGCAGGATTTTTGGAGACTAGATTGTAGGGGGATTTTGAAATAATTGTTTCTCTCCTGTACTACTGCAATGAGCCATGGGGCCTGTGTGTATGATAATATTAAGTTTGTCTTTGTATTGCTTGTTTAGGCAAGCAAGCAAAAGGGAAAGTGCCTAGGTTTAAGACAAGAATTGAGTTGACCATTTAGTAGCTGGATGATCTTGGGTGACTTACAGGTAATTGCTGCAGCCTCTCCTCCACAAAATGGAAATGATAAACATCCGCCTGCTGGGGCTAACGCAAGATTTAAATGCCGAAAGACTTTTGGAAACCATAAAGTCCTTCACAGATCTTAACTAACTTGTATTTACATTACCAATTAGTGTGTGCTGTCCTACACAGTATCCATATGTGATTACTGAGCACTTGAAATGTGGTTAGTCCAAAATGAGATGTCCCGTCAGTGTAGAATACACACAGGATTTCAAAGACTTAGTACCAAGAAAAGAGTGTAAAATACCTCATTAGTCACTATTATATGAATCACATGTTGAGATGATAACATTCTGGATATAGTAGGTCAAGATTATAGATTAGTAAAATTAATTTTGCCAATTTATTACCTTTTTTAGTGTCGCTACTAGAATATTTAAAGTTTTGACCCACATTGTATTTCTGTTGTACAACCCTGTTGTCTCCATCTGGACCATAATATTTCAAAGTCACTGAGTGCCTATTTATGAAATAAATAATGGCCATATAATTGATTTAAAGAAGAAATGGCATTGAATAAATAAAATACATTGATGTTGTATATTATAATTGTATAGAGCTCTTTTATGTACCTTTAACTTGTTTTATATGTACATTTATCTTGTTTGATCATCCTAAAAACCTTATGAGAATGACACTTTTTTTTTTTTTTTTTTGAGACAGAGTTTCACTCTGTGACCCAGGCTGGAGTGCAGTGCCGTGATCTCAGCTCACTGCAACCTATGCTTCCTGGGTTCAGGTGATTCTCCTGCCTCCGCCCCTCAGCCTCCCAAGTAACTGGGACTATAGGGATGCGCCACCACGCCCAGCTAATTTTTGTATTTTTAGTAGAGACAGGTTTTCACCATGTTGGCCAGGCTGATCTCGAACTCCTGACCTCAAGTGATCCGCCTGCCTCGGCCTCCCAAAGTGCCGGATTATAGCGGTGAGCCACTGCGGCAGGCCGAGAACGACAGATTTCTAATCACATATTACAAATGAGGAAACGGGAGGCTCTAAAATAAAAGTAATAAGCCTAGGCTCACACAAATAATATATGTGGCTTATTATGTGTGGGTAGTTAATATCAAGGGAAGGAAATTCAAGATGTTGCAATATAGCAGGGTATACAAGTGTACACTGGGCTTGCAACATCCAGTAGCTGCTCCCATGATGCTCACAAGGTTGATAAAGTTCTTTAAGAATCTGCAAGCCACAGTCTTCTCTGTCTTCTGTACTTTGTCCCTATGACCCCAGGGAGGCCATAGTTTGGGGAAAGAGTGGTAAGAGAGACAATAGGAAAATATCTTACCTCACAAATCCACTTGCAATTTTGGGACAGATGACTTTTGGTCAGGGTCCTCAACAGATTTTGTTAACTTAATTCATGAAACACAGCGACATCTGTTTTTGCTCACCACAGTATGTCCAGGGCTAACCTCAGTACTCCACAAATGGCTTTGAGAGTGGTTTATAAACTATAAAGCATGGTGTCACAAACATCACGGGTAGCAAATGCCCAATTTGAGCTAAAGAAGGGAGCAAGCAAATTCCACAGCGGAAACTAAATTTGCAGAACAGATCAGGAAGAGAAAGAGAAAATGAGGAGAAGTGAAATTGTGAACTGAGGAAGCAGGAATTGGACCTGTGGTCAGGGGGCTTCAAAGAGATCTAGCCCTAGTCGGTCTTGCATTCGAAGTTGCCAGTACATGTGTGACCTCAGCACTGTGCTTTAACATAATCTGGTAGGTCACTTACAGGGTGACAAATGGGAAGGGAGAGTTTGGAGAAGGGAAACACTTAGAAGGCTGGACATTGGTCCAGGTGAGAGTTGAACAAGCAAGTGATGGAGGTGGGGGTGGGGGACAGAGCAGGAGTCACGGGGAGGGAGCAAGGAGGGGGTCATGCTAACATCTGTTGATCTGGGATGAGGAAGTAGAGAGAGGCTGGAGTTCACTTTCCCACAATGAAAGAGGCAGAGGTGAGGGGCTTCCTTACCAAGGGTGGAGGTGGGACTCTGGGGCTGGCATCTGCAAAGCAAGGGAAAGACAGCCTACGGGACTGCCAGGACCAACCCAGAAGGGACAAGGGGTGCATGGGGTCCCCAGAGCACAGAGGCAGCCATGCACAGCTGGTGTAAATGTTCTGTTCTTCAAGTCTCTTCAGCCATGTAAGGGAACTGAAAGAAAAGAGGGATCTTATCTGCCTTGATCTTAAATTGTTCTGAGGGATGTGGGGCCTTAGGCCAGGGCAGCAACCAGAACAAATCCGGTTAGTTTACTCCCTCTTCTTTTCTGAGCGTGTGGGTGTCTATGTGTGAGTTTATATGCGTGTCCTGGCTTGTGTCAATCTATGCATAGGTGTGTATTTTTTTATGTATTCGAACTTCTCTTCATATATGTTTCTAAGTGACTGAATGTGTCTACAGATCCATGTAGTTGAGATGACGTCCTCATGTATTTTTCTATATTAATGTGTCTACAGATTTCAAGGTAACATTTCAGTTCTCAAAGAAACCTAAGCAAGCCTGCATATTTAGGCACCTTTAGGCAGATGCGTAAATGTGTACCTGTAACTTACGCTGGAGCCAGCTCACACAGCTCACAAAGACCCAGTTTCATGTACAACTCTCCATCTTCCATGAGGTGTAATTATGTTGGTAGCTTGAAATCACCATGGTGGGAGTATTTACACCACAGAAATCGGTAACTGCTACAACTCAGGTTGTTATTATTGTTTCCAGAAAGCTGACCGTTAACACTTAACAGCGCACCACTGGGTATATGCCTGTGAGAAAGCTCATGGGCTGTGTACATCAGTGTATAAGCACACACTGTATATGAAAGTGTGTACCTGTGTAGCGGCTCCAATGTTTTACAGACTGCAAACTCAGGGGTACAAAAAGATAACTTTTTCTACAACTAAACTTGATTTCTGACTCAATCCTCCCCTCTCCCTAAAAGCAGAAAGCTTAATCCAGTTAATCATTTACAGGTAAACTCAGTCATTTCAGATTTCAACTGAGGTCCAACACTTGTCCTCCTCTTCTTGGCTCACCAGGGTGACATGTGACAGCCAGGGTTAAACAGCACTGCAGCAGCACTGAGGAGATGCCGCTGCTGAGATGTGCAGTTTTCTCACTGGGGCATTTGGTCTCCTGACATCTCCTAAGATTCCCAAGGCACCATGAGCCCTCCAGTTGCCCAGTCTATACTGCCATTTTGGGAATGTGTCTCCTTGTCAGGTGTCAGGGATGTTTATATCTCTTTCGTAGTGCCTAACTATACAACACTCTGTAAGATAAAGTGTATGTCCATTTTATAGCGGCAGAAATGCTCAGAGGTTAGGGACCAGATTGCCACAACGCCCTGTGAGTTATGGACACTAGTACATGCTTTTGGTCATGATGAATTAGACATTGGTGCTTGAATAATCAGAATCCCCCATTCCATCATTGGACCCTGCACCAACTGTGACATCTCCTATGCTACGGTATAGCAAGAAACCCAAAAATAAGTGTACATGGAGAGACGGCTGGGAGGTGGAACCAATATGAATTCTGTGGCATGTAAAACCAGTGGAAAAAGTTTCACAGACCTCCCCTCCCGAGCCCGTCTAGTTCCTTTATCAGGATTTAGTTATCTGGCTTCTAGATGGAGCCCTGGTACTGAGCTACCAACATTGTGTGTCCCAGAAGAGAGAGGCAAAGAACTCACAGCAGTGGGGTGGATGTTTCCAGAACAGACCTCCTCTGGAAGAGGTCTTGTGAAGTTGCTGCAAGGAAATGGTGGGCAAGGTTTAGAGGGAGGGGGATCTCTTCCAGGCCCCTGCCTTGCCCATTAGCAAATGTGCAGAACTCATAGTTCCCCCTTTTATAAAATTGTATTTTTTTAAGAGATAGGGTCTCATTCTGTCTCCCAGGCTGGAGTGCAGTGGTGTAATCATAGCTCACTGTAGCCTCCAGCTCTGGGCTCAAGTGATACTCTTGCCTCAGCCTCCAAAAGAGCTAGGACTAGAAGCATGCACCACCACGTGAGGCTAATTTTTAAATTTTTTTTGTAGAGATGAGGTCTCGCTTTGTTACCCAGGTTGGTCTTGAACGTCTAGCTTCAAGTGATCCTCCTGCCTCAGCCTCCCAAAGTGCTAGGATTACAGGGGTGAGCCACTGCACCTGGCTGTATTTATTTTTTGAAAAAAATCAATAATTATAATTTTTCGAGATAACTTTAGATTAACATACAGTTTAAAGAAATACTACAAAGAGATCTCAGTTTCCCCCAGTGGTAACATCTTTTACAACTACAATATCACTACTCAGGTATTAACGTAGATACAGTCCATCAATCTTTCAGATTTCTCCTTTTTTTTTTTTTTTCTTAGATGGAGTTTCACTCTTTCGTCCAGGCTGGAGTGCAATGGCACGATCTCAGCTCACCGCAACCTCCGCCTCCCAGGTTCAAGTGATTCTCCTGCCTCAGCCTCCCTAGTAGCTGGGATTACAGGCATGTGCCACCGCGCCTGGCTGATTTTGTATTTTTAGTAGAGACGAGGTTTCTCCATGTTGGTCAAGCTGGTCTCAAACTCCTGACCTCAGGTAATCCGCCTGCCTCGGCCTCCCAAAGTGCTGGGATTATAGGTGTGAGCCACTGCGCCTGGCCCAAATGGTGGGTGAATTGAGCCATTGCAAGGCGTATAGGTAGCTGTCAGAATGCTTTTTCTTTCGTCTTTCTTTTTATTTATGTATTTATTTATTTATTTATTTTTGAGACAAAGTCTCGCTCTGTTGCCGAGGCTGGAGTACAGTGGCGCCTACTGGGTTCACACCATTCTCCTGCCTCAGCCTCCCAAGTGGCTGGGACTACAGGCACCTGCCACCACGCCCGGCTAATTTTTTGTATTTTTAGTAGAGACGGGGTTTCACTGTGTTAGCCAGACTGTTCTCGATCTCCTGATCTCATGATCCACCCGCCTCAGCCTCCCAAAGTGCTGGGATTACAGACGTGAGCTACCGTGCCCAGCCCCAGATTTCTCCATTTTTTTTATCATACCCATTTTTTGTCTTTGTTTTTGTTTGTTGAGATTTTTTTTGTCTTTGTTTTTGTTTGTTGAGATGGAGTTTAATTCTTGTCGCCCAGGTTGGAGTGCAGTGGCACCATCTCGGCTCACTGCAACCTCTGCCTCCTGGGTTCAAGCGATTCTCCTGCCTCAGCCGCCCGAGTAGGTGGGATTACAGGCACACACCACCACGCCTGGCTAATTGTTATAGTTTTAGCAGAGATGGGGTTTCACCATGTTGGCCGGGCTGGTCTTGAACTCCTGACCTCAGGTGATCTGCCCACCTCGGCCTCCCAAAGTGCTGGGATTACAGGGGTGGCCCCTCCCCCCCACCCTGTTATCCCCCTTTTTTTTTTTTTTTTTTTTTGAGACGGAGTTTCACTCTGTCGCCCGGGCTGGAGTGCAGTGGTCGGTTCTCAGCTCACTGCAAGCTCCGCCTCCCGGGTTTATGCCATTCTCCTGCCTCAGCCTCCCGAGTAGCTGGGACTACAGGCGCCCGCCACCTCGCCCGGCTAGTTTTTTGTATTTTTTAGTAGAGACGGGGTTTCACCGTGTTAGCCAGGATGGTCTCGATCTCCTGACCTCGTGAAGAGCCGAAC
>NW_016832657.1:654352-670909 GCF_001698545.2 Rhinopithecus bieti | reverse complement strand
AGAAGGAGTTTAACTCTGTCGCTCGGGCTGGAGTGCAGTGGTCGGTTCTCAGCTCACTGCAAGCTCCGCCTCCCGGGTTTATGCCATTCTCCTGCCTCAGCCTCCCGAGTAGCTGGGACTACAGGCGCCCGCCACCTCGCCCGGCTAGTTTTTTGTATTTTTTAGTAGAGACGGGGTTTCACCGTGTTAGCCAGGATGGTCTCGATCTCCTGACCTCGTGATCCGCCCGTCTCGGCCTCCCAAAGTGCTGGGATTACAGGCTTGAGCCACCGCGCCCGGCCTGTTGTACCCATTTTTACAAATACATGTGTGTGTTTAGTTCTAGTTTTATCACATGTGTAGGTTCACGTATCCACCACCACAGTTGAGATACCGAGCTGGAATCCATCTCTAGCGGTATTCCTCCAGTTCTCCTCCTTGTATACTCACACTCCCTTTCTCCCTTGAACCCTGGCAGCTAATTTGCTCTCCATTTCCAAACTTTTGTCATTTCAGGAATGTTATATAAATAGAATTGGGTTGGGCACAGTGGCTCATGCCTGCAATCCCAGCACTTTGGGTGGCTGAGGTAGGATGATCACTTGAGGCCAGGAGTTCAAGATCAGCCTAGGCAACATAGTGATCTCCGCATCTCCCCATGTAATTTTAAAATAAAATGAAAATAATTTTAAAATAAAATAAAAGTGCCGTTTTAGTGACACAGTCACACATATAAATCTCTCTATACTCTACATAAAGGTTATAAAGTCATGGCTCCTTATCTGAATCCTTGAGCCTCAAGGAAGAATGTAAGACAGAGCCACCTCTGGGGCTTTCTTCTCAGCTCCTGGAGTGGAGCCTGGCTGGAACCCACCTTCCCCATCTGCCTTTAGGCATCTGGGAAGCAGCCCAAGCCTGGGGCTGAGTGAGGGCTTCTGGGAGAGCTCCTGCTGAGACAAGGGACAGTCCCTGGGGGATGGAGGAAAGGGTTGTTGGGGGAAGGAAGAAAGCAGAGGCTGTGAGACTTGCTCCAGGCAACTGTCTCGACTGGTTTTGCCACTTCCTACCAGGTTCCCAGAAGACTCTCCTTCCAGCCAGAGTGCCTTCTCCCAGAATCCTGAGGGTTTTCAACCCCTCTTCAACTTAGCAGTTCCATCCTTCACAGTTACATGTGTACATGAGCAAAAGCCTGCTCCCATCTAACCTGATTCTCTCAGGACACTTCTAAGGGTGCCCCCTCCCCTGTTGCCCAGGCTAGAGTGCAGTGGTGTGATCATGGCTCACTGCAGATTCGAACTCCTGGGCTCAAGTGATCCTCCCACCTCAGCCTCCCCAGTAGCTAGGACTCCAGGTGCACACCACCACATCTGGCTAATTTTTTTATTTTTTTTTATGTTTTTTTGAGACGGAGTCTCGCTCTGTCGCCCAGGCTGGAGTGCAGTGGCCAGATCTCAGCTCACTGCAAGCTCCGCCCCCCGGGTTTACGCCATTCTCCTGCCTCAGCCTCCCGAGTAGCTGGGACTACAGGCGCCCGCCACCTCGCCCGGCTAGTTTTTTGTATTTTTTAGTAGAGACGGGGTTTCACCATATTAGCCAGGATGGTCTCGATCTCCTGACCTCGTGATCCGCCCGTCTCGGCCTCCCAAAGTGCTGGGATTACAGGCTTGAGCCACCGCGCCCGGCCATCTGGCTAATTTTTTATAGAGACAAAGTCTCCCTATGTTGCCCAGGCTGGTGTTGAACTCTTGCCTCAAGCAATCTTCCTGCCTCAGCCTCCCAAAATCCTGGGATTACAGGCATGAGTCCCTCTCTGACGCTCTCTGAAGCTAGAAAGTGAGAACGAGGGGCTGGGAGAGTCAACCAGCTGGGAGCATTGGGAGGCTAGAAAAGAAACAAGTTAGAATGGACTGGAGCAGTCAGGAAGGCTTCCTGGAGGCAGTAGTCTTAAAAGACTGGTGAGACATGAATGCATAGAGAGAAGGGGCAGGAAGGGCACTTGGAGTGAAGCAAGGGTGGGGCGGAGGAGGGGTTTGTGCAGGAGATGGGGTCAGAGCTGGAACTCAGAGTGTCATGCTTGGGTGCTTGTGGCTGGTGGGCAGGGCTAGGCAGCTTTTCTTCCCTTCACCTGCCCAGGAGATCTGGACAGTGACCTGCAGGCAAGAGACTGGACAGAAGAAAGAGGACGGGCCAGCCAGTAGCTTAATCAGTGATACCAGTCCCCTTGCATCATGACCTGTAGGTCTCAGAGAGTTCCTGGGGCTGACTGCAGCCAGTCCTGGCTCTTCCAGTACCTGCTAGAGGAGAGTGAGCCCAATAGTCTGGTTTGCGCAGAACTGAGGTGGGCTCCTGGGACATAGGACTTTTCCATTTTTAAAATCGGAGGAGTTGGTCACTCTGTGAAGAAATCTCTTCCAGAGAGGGGGCCAAGAGCAAGGCTGAGGGAGTGACCCCAGTGATCCATGCTATCGGTAGTACGACTTGAGTGTTTTTAGGAGGGGAAATGTTTGGTTTTCAGTTTTATAAAATTGTCTTCCAATAACTTAGGGCAGGATTTATATGTTACTGCAAATAATAAAATGAGATATTCATAGAATGGATTAAACTGATCCATAGATCAGTTCGGCAGTGTTTCCCAGTATTTCCTCAAGAGATGTTAATGGGTACCTCCAGAACACAGGATTCTTATGGTCCTTGGGAACACCACGTCTTCACAAATCTATCTGTCTCACCCTTACCCTGGAGAGACACAACGTACTGCCCATCAGTAGATTGAGGCTCAGAAAGCCCCAAAGGAGAGAAACTTGTTTCATCCTGTTTAATGGCTAAAGAAGCAAGGCTATTTGCACAGACGTAGTCTGGTTTCTCAAGTGGTATTGAGTCCCTAATACATTTTCGCTGCTACACACACCACAGGTTTTCTCTTCCATCGAGTTTGGAAAACTCTGGAAGTGAACATAGATGACAGGATGCCACCCACTTCATGACCCTGGAGTCCCTGTATCAACTCAATAATCCCACAGCCAGGTTTTAAGGATAAATCAGGTAGAAGTGTAATTTCTATTCTTGTTTGATTTTTTTTCTTTAATAATCCATGGCTGGATTATTACTGGATTAATACTGGATGCTATTCAAAGGCTACAAAACTTCAACTCCCCACATGCCTCATACCAAAACCCTAGGCCTGGGCTTTGTTTCCCTCAGGTTGGGACCAGCAGCAGCTGGGGGTCCATGCCCTGGAGCCAGCTCATCACTTCTGAAGGCTTCAGGAAGATGCAGCATAGGCCGGGCGCGGTGGCTCAAGCCTGTAATCCCAGCACTTTGGGAGGCCGAGACGGGCGGATCATGAGGTCAGGAGATCGAGACCATCCTGGCTAATACGGTGAAACCCCGTCTCTACTAAAAAATACAAAAAACTAGCCGGGCGACGAGGCGGGCGCCTGTAGTCCCAGCTACTCGGGAGGCTGAGACAGGAGAATGGCGTGAACCCGGGAGGCGGAGCTTGCAGTGAGCTGAGAGCCGGCCACTGCACTCCAGCCTGGGCGGCAGAGCAAGACTCTGTCTCAAAAGAAAACAACAACAACAACAACAAATTTAGCCAGGTGTAGTGGTGGATGCCTGTAGTCCCAACCACTCAGGAGGCTGAGGCAGGAGGATCACTTGAACCGGGGAGGCAGAGGTTGCAGTGAGCCAAGATCACACCATTGTACTCCAGCCTGGGTGACAGAGCAAGACTCTGTCTCAAAAGAAAACAACAACAACAACAACAAATTTAGCCAGGTGTAGTGGTGGATGCCTGTAGTCCCAACCACTCAGGAGGCTGAGGTGAGCAGGTTACTTGAGCCTGGGAAGTTGAGGCTGCAGTGAGCTGTCATTGTGCCACTGCACTCCAACCTAAGCAACAAGGCAAGTCTCTGTCTGAAAAAAAGTACATTTTATTTTTCATTTTGCATTTTGTATTGTTTTGAGACGTTGTCTTCCNAAAAAAAAAAAAAAAAAAAAAAAAGGAAGATGCAGCAAGCTGAGGCCTGGCAGCATGGGAGAGTGGGGCTGGCCCTCCACTCTTTCTTTCCCTTACCTTCTTTTCTGAGGCAGCCCTGAATATCCCCCAGATACTGTTTCCGAAAGACTTCGGCTGCTCCAGCCTTTTCTGGCCCCTGTGGAAAACAAGTCAGGTGGCTTTCAGTTCTCCAGACCCAGGCCAGGGCCAGATCAGGGCCAAGAGGTGTCACCCAGGATCTCTCATGGGCCCTCCCTAGCATCCTGCCTCTGTCTGCATAATGGACTATTATATCAAGGGAGGCCATTGGAGTTGTTGACACAATGGATTTTTCTGTAGTCATGAACCCCCAGCTGGAGCATTAGGAGAAGAAAGGCAGGAGAGGCGGGCCTTACCCAAGACCTGCCCTCAGCTCTGCAGTCCCCTGTCAGGGCAGATGGGGCAAGGATTAGTCAGAGTGTGCAGGAGCAGGCAAGAGAGGCAGTAGAAAAGGCAAGATTGGAGGATGGCTTGGAGAGTGAGAGGTGTTCTAGGAGGCGATTTGGGCCCTGGTAAAACTGTGAAGTGGTACAAGTTGGGCTCTAGAGGCCTGAGAAGTGGGAGTGGAGTGGGCACCCTTCCACAGGAAGCCAGGTCTTGTGCTGTCTCGTGGCCCAGGCACTGTCCCCTCTCCACCCTCAAACCCCACTGGGAGGAAAGTCAGGTAAACCAGCACCCACTGAGGATCCCAGCCTAGGCTGAGGAAAAGCCACCTCACCTTCCCCAGAGTACTGAGATCCCAGACATGAGCATGACGGCCGGTAAGCTGGGGCTGCCACTTCTACCCCAAAAGCCGTCCCCAGAAAAGCCCCGGAAGCGGTGTCAAGGGACATAACAGCATCAAGCTCAGAGACCTGACGGTGGATATGTGCAAGGATCGACTGTGTGTTCCAGTGAGTGGGCCTTCCTCTCCCCACCTTTCAGGACCCCGCCCCAGTTAGGGCTGTGCACTTTAAGAGAAGCCCTGAGGGAGAGCAAGGATTGGCCTGGAGGGGTGTTCTTCTGATGGCAGGGGCACCGTGACAGGTTATGCACAGGTGCTGGGCTTGGGCCCTTCGTTATACCCTCTTTATTACACTACATCTGTGGGCAACCACCCAGCCCAGGGCCAGTCTTATTGCTGAGCTGTCTCTGCTCTTTCTCAAGAACGAGTGGAGCTGGAGCCACCATCAGAAAGGCTGGCTGGCCCAGTTGGTCCCATGTGGCCAGGCATGTGCGGTTCAGTGGCCTGCTGAGGACTAAGCAGAGGGGACAGCAGCGCCTTTCCTGAGACAAGTGGGAAGAAGGTATCAGCCATGGCTGACCGAGCGGTGACCCACGGCCCAACACAGAGCCAATTAGCAGCCACCACAATGGTGGTGGGCTCGCTGCAGCTTCCACAGGAGGTCCCATGTGCAACGGGCGTGTCAGGCCAAGTTAGCACCAGGAGGGCTGAGCAGAGTCCGACTGGAGGCTACCTGAGTGGGAGAGCGTGGGTGATAACGCTTCCCTCGGGCTCTCAGGAGCTGAGCCAAGTGAGACATTCAAATGCTTCTGCTCACAAGTGCATGCGGGGGTGCGTGCATGTGTGTTGTGTGTCTGCGTTGTGCACGTTTGTCGTGTCAGTTGCATGTGCATGCTTGCTCATGTTCATGGAACATATTTAGTGCATGCCTACTTTGTTTGCACTGGGAATTCTGGGACTAGACAGGCCAAAGTCCCTGCCCTCATGGAGTTTACATTCCAGTGGGAGAGACAGAAGATAAATGCACATCAACTGTATTGTCTTGTAGTGATAAGTGCTATGAGGAAAGTCAAAGTGGGGAATGGGCTGGGGGCTGCTGTTCAGCTAGTGTGATCAGGGAGGCCCCCTGAGGAGGTGATCTTGGACCAAATGATGAGGAGGCAGCCTGTTGAGTATCTGAAAGAGGAGGGCTATAGACAGAGGGCAGAGAGCAGGGCCAGAGTGAGAGAAGCTGCAATTCTACTATGCTGTGTGTAGTGTGGACAGGAGGAGAAGGGAGATACCATATCTGGGGTGGCATCTGGCAGCCCAGATGGGGGCAACCCTCAGTAAGAACCTACTTGCCCAGCTCAACCCTGAGGGGCAGCTCCGACTCCCTCCCTAGGCCCAGCTCCCCTGCGTGGCGCACACGGGCCTCCCCTGCTTGTGTAGTCAGCGCCTGGGACTGCCCCTGTGGGTACCCCTGGCTCTGCAGATCCCGCTGTGTCCACATGGTGTCCAGCTCCAAGGGATGCCCAGGAAGAGTGATCAGAGCTCATACAGCCAGGCTTGACCCTGGGACCAGAGCCTGAAGCTGCTCTCGAAGCTGCATTCTAGTGACCAGAGGCACAGCTGCCCATGGATGTTCTGGTATGTAGGACCCACTGGCAGATGATGGGATGGGCCTGCCCAGAGAACTGAGGGGACACTGGAGACTCCATACCAGGCTCTCCCAGCCCCCGCCCCCAGACTTTCCCTTGGGGTTCAGAGGCCTGACGCGGTATGCAATTCCAGCAAGTGAAGCAACCAGGGCTGGGCCCTGGGAAAGCTGGGGAGCCTTGCCTGCCCTCACTGCCCCAACCACCTCCCCTCCATGGAAAGGGCAGGCTCCAGTCCCCAGCAGAGGGGTGGAGAGCCAGTTTCCAACTTTGACCTCCATCTCCCAAACCCCACAGCCCTGGGATAGAGAACCTCTTAGGTCCAGGGCAGGCAAAGCTCAACTGGCCCTGCTTCAGGTGACCTCAAAAAAAATTGGGTAGATGCAAAGAAAGGGAGGTGAGATGGGAGTGACAAACTGTTGTCACTGCACCAAACTAGCCAGAGGCTGCCTTTGACTGAGGAAGACTGATTTGGGTGTCTCGGGAGGATGTCAGGTGTGAAGCTGTATCTGTGGGCCTGCTACCTGTGTGGATTTGGTGTCTAGGTTAGTCTGGTACCTTTCTGCTTGCTTGGGTGTCTGTGAGTGAGTCCTCATGTGCCCACATGTCTACCTGTGTACTCCCTGGGAGCCCTGCACTGCCAGCTGCGGGGGGCCTCTCTTGTGTGTGCCTTTCTGTGTGTGAGATGTCCCTAGGTTTGTGCCTGTCAGCCGCTGAGTCTGTAACACTCTGTTCCCCAGCCTTGCCCTGAGGCTCTCTGGGGAGAAGCTGCCTGCTGAGCTCTCACCAACACTGCATATGGGGATGGCAGGGAGACTCAAGAACCTCTCGGGAGATGCAGTTCTGCTGCTGTTGGCTGGCAGAGGTTTGCACTTAGCTTTCTCTTCACTGTCATTACACACACACACACACACACACCCATACACACATACACACTGCTTGCAGCCAGCCAAGCCAGCAGCCCTAAAATTAGTCACGCATTGATTTTGGTCTCTTACTGGTCTCTGGACGTGGTTTCAGACTCACATCACTGCCACTGCTCACTCCCAGCCCCCTCCCCCTGAAGGTGCATGGAGAGTAGTGGTGAGTAAAGACAGGCAGCTTGGGTGGGACAGGCAGTGTGGCTGCCACATGAAGCTAATCTGGTGTGCTGGGCTCAGAGATTTCAGGTTTGGGATGAAATTAAGAGGTAATCTAGCCTCCCCCATCCCTCTACCATCGACTGGTGCTAAAAGCCACCGTTGGGTGTGTGTGTGTGTGAGAGAGAGAGGGCTCCTGCTCCCATCCAACCTGATTCTCCAAGGACCCTTCTAAGTATGGGCCCCTCACTGACACTGTCTGGAGTGGGGAAGTGGGAAAGTGGGGTGGGAGCATCCACCAGTGCCTGGACTTCTGAGCATCTCCCTCATGCCCGGCTCAATATTTGGCCAGGGTGTGGTGAGTAGACAAGGGTCTCACAGACTGGTCAGTGAGGCAAGGTGTTAAAGGCCTGGAAAGTCAGATAAGAAGCAGCAGAAGTCACAGGGAGTCAGTGAGTATGTCCGATGAGGACCGTGAATGCTGGGTGCAAACAGGAGGCTAGAGAAGAAAGGGTTAGAATGGACTGGAGCAGTCGGGAAGGCTTCCTGGAGGCGGGGATGTTACCTAGGTCTTGAAAGACAGATAACTGGATAGGCAGAGAGTGTATAAAGGACCTAACCCAGTGCCTGGCAAAAGACATGTCCAACAAATAAATAGGGTCTGTAAGGCTGAGGCCACACCCCACTGACCGTACCCTCTGTCAGGCCTTCCACAGAAGTGAAAATAGCCTTAACTGATGACATTCCACCATTGTGATTTGTTTCTGTCCCACCCTAACTGATCAATGTACTTTGCAATCTCCCCCACCCTTACAAAGGTTCTTTATAATCTCCCCACCCCTTAAGAAGGTTCTTTGTAATTCTCCCCACCCTTGAGAATGTACTTTGTGAGATCCACCCCCTGCCCCCAAAACATTGCTCCTACCTCCACCGTCTACCCCAAAATCTGTAAGAACTAATGATAATCCACCACGCTTTGCTGACTCTCTTTTCGGACTCAGCCCGCCTGCACCCAGGTGAAATAAACAGCCTTGTTGCTCACACAAAGCCTGTTTGGTGGTCTCTTCACACGGACATGTGAAACACCTTCCTCGCAAGCATCGGCTAGGGCCTTCTCACCATAGACTGACTTCCTCCGTCATTTCCACATGGCATAAATGGCCACCACAGGGCTCACAAGCTGCCATTGAGATGGTTCAGTGCCACACACTGCACACAGGCCAATCTGGCCTCGCTCAGTTCTGCTCTCCAGTTGTGGGAAAGAACCCATTTAGCCAGCTTGGGTCAAGGATCTCCACCTCTAATGGAGGGAGGGTGACCTGGCAGAAATATGGCTTCAGGGGCCATCCCCATAGGCAGGATAACTCCTGCCCACCTCACGTACCTCTTCATGCCAGGCCCTGTGCTGGGTACTGTGGACACAGAGATGAGGACACTCTATGGCCTGCTCAGGAAATATTTGAGCTGGGCTTTGAGAAATGCGTGGGCGTTTTTCAGGTGGAGAGGTGGGCAGGTGGTAATGGGTGAAGGGGGATTCTGTGTCTGAGGCAAGAACCCCCCCAGAAAGAGAAGACAGCAACCAGCTCTCTCCCCTCTGTCCGGGTGGAGTAGAGAATGCCAAGGCGTGGAGGGACCCTCAAGGGAGACCATCCTAACGTGTTGTTTGGATTTGAGATTCACTGTGCATTTTCCTCCTCCTGCCACCGCCCACTGCCCCAGAATCAGACGTCCTTCCTCCAGTGGTTGGGCTGAGGGTGATATGGAGAGTTGTTCTATTTTATGTTTGTTTTTTTAAAAGCAGGGCACACTGCTGCTCTAAACAAAATAGAGGCTCTGCTGGGGAGGAAAAAAGGAAAAGAGGACATTGGACACAAACCCTCAACCTATGGACATGGTCCCCTTGATTGTCAGCATCTGACTGCACAAGACGTGGGGAGAACTGCACCGGGAGGGAAGGACATGCTGCCCAGGAAACACTGGCGAGAGAGGGAGGAGGCTGGCAAAGGGACTGGCACTTGTATCAAATGAAGAATGGCTGTGAAAAGGTGAGACGTGGTCTGGAAGAAGATGGGGGCTGTGTGTGTGCCTGCGTGCGTGTGCGTGTGAGAAACGTGAAGAGTGGACGTGCCGAGGCAGTGTATTTCAGTGGGTAAGCATGTGGATGCTATTGCCAGGAAGACTGGCGACTGGAGTGCCCAACTTGTCCCAGTATGCCAGTGGCTTTCCTGGCTTTAGCACTGAAAGTCCCGTAGTGTCATGAGTATAGTAGTATGGATTGCCCTAGCTGGGACTTGCTAGCTGTTACCTAACTTCTCTGTGCCTCAGATTCCTCCTCTGTAAAATGGATCTAATGGATACCTATTTTGGCTGGGTGGGTGGCTCATGCCTGTAATTCCAGCACTTGGGGAGGCCGATGTAGGCAGATTGCTTGAGCCCCAGGAGTTCAAGACCAGCCTGGGAAACACGGCAAATTCTTGTCTCTACAAAAAAATACAAAAACCAGCCAGGCATGGTGACATACTCTTGTAGTCCCAGCTTCTCGGGAGGCTGAGGTAGGAGAATCACCTGAACCTGGGAATGTCAACGCTGCAGTGAGCCGTGATCCTGCTATGCACTCCAGCCTGGGCGACAGAGCGAGATTCTCTCTCAATACTACTACTACTATCTACTTTATAGAAGTATTATGGTTTAAACAAGAGAGTGTATAAAGAACCTAACCCAGTGCCTGGCAAAAGACATGTCCAACAAATATCACCTATTTATTATAGATTATATTAGATATATAGGCTTTTTCTGGGCAGTCCCAAGTGGGGAAACTGGACCAATCTGTTTAGTGTAAGGAAAAATTTCCTCACAGATCATGGGGTAGTGAATTGCCATGGTGTTCAAATACAGGCTGATGTAGGGTCTGGTTGTGAAGTGGAATGTAGAGCTAGCATCTGCCTGATCCAGAAATTTGTTTGTTTGTTTGTTTGTTTGAGACATGGTCTTGCTCTGTCGCCCCAGCTGGAGAAGTTGCTCAGGCTGGCAGCATTTCTTAGTTCTCTGATACGTTCAATGTCGTCTCTTCTCTTTCTTTCTTTCTTTTTTTCTGAGGAGGGGAGCTAGCTTGTCAGAGAGAGCTGCACCTTTTCTTCTCATCAGGAATTCCTGTCATGGGAGGACCCCCTGGAGCTGCTTGGATAAAGACAGAGAGACACGGCAGCAGAGATTCCAGTGATCTGCATTATGCTAATGACAGGAGTGACCGTGAATGGCTCTCTGCTGTCCTGGCTAATGGGGCTGCCTCAGGATAGGAGCTGCTAGCCCAGGGCGGCTGGACTTCCATCAGCCAGCTGCTCACCTCCCTGCACCCCAGGCTGTGGGACTAGAACAGTCCTGTTCAGGGGCTCTGCTGCATGCATGTGCATGCATGTGTGTGTGCGTGTGTGTGTATGCACATGTGTGTGTGTGCTTCCCTCCCCACCCTTCTTGTCATTCCCCAGCCCCACCCTTTCACCCCCGCCCCACCCCCTGCCCTTTGTCCTCTAGCAGTTTAGCTGAAGACAACGTTGAGACAATTAACAGTGCCCTTTGAGGACTTGTCACTAGAAAGCTCTTTAACCCAGCCACCTGAGTTAGGGCCCCAGGCATGTGACAGGGATGGAGGAGGGGTGCCAGGGCCGTGTGGCAGCTGCTTGAGTAAGGCACAGGCACCGTGTAGAAACCAGGTGGGGAGGCCTAGGTTCCTTGGACATACAGATTATGTGGACATAGCAGGGGTCATTGTTTTTCATTGTAGTTTTCTCTCACTAGAATTTTGGTCTTGCTAGACGGCTGCAGAACCAAGATCTTAGAGGTGGGGTGCCAAGCAACACACCTGCCAACTACAGGGGCAATCACAGAAAAAATTTCCCCCGGCATGTGGCACCTTAAAGAGGGGACATCGTGTGGTGGATGGCATGTGTTAGGGTGCAGTGGGGCGGGTGGTAACCTTTCTCCTCAGCTCTTCCTACCCCAACACTGCGCTCCTGGGAGGCCTGGGGAGTTGGTGGGGAAGGAGTTCAGGTTGACGTTAAGAGCCACACAGTGGGAGGAGAGGACTAGGCAGAGGGAGGGCCCTGGGCCTCCAGGCCTGTCTCTGCCACGTCTCTCACACAACCATCGTCTGTAGCCAGACCATGCCGGGGCAGCAGGAGCCTCGATGCCAAGGTGGACCCTCTCTACAATTGTGTGTACTGTGTGTGTGTGGCGGGTGGGTGTCTGCTGTGTGTCTCGGGGCCTGCCCACCTGGCCTTCATGAGCCGGATAGTGGGGTCCCCACTGTCTCTCAAAACTCCTTTCCGTAAGCGATGAACCTGTCTTTGGTCCTCGCCAGCTCCTCTGGTTGCCACTAGAGGGCAGCAGCCCACACAGTCCGGCAAGGGGAACTTTGCGGCAGACTCCTGGCCCTACTGCCTGCTACTTCCACCTGTCCGCACCTTCCCAGCCCCTGGGGATGTGCAGGTCCCCACTGTGTGGGTGGACCACTGGGACCACAGATCCTACTAAGGATGTCCTTGGCCTCAGGCATAGTGAATATGTAAGTCTGTTAGAATGAGAAGGGGAGTGGGTGAAGACAGCGGAGGGGACCAAAAGTGACCAGGGGTGGTCAGAGCCAGAACCCTGAGGTGTATTCATTTGTTCCTGCAAGGATAAAGGCACGGGGAGAAGAGGAAAACCCTGGGGGACCAGGCAGCCTGCAGGGAGATGAGGCAGGACCCAGCCCACTGGCCAAATGGCACCTGATGACAAGGCAGGCAGAATCACCGTAACTGCAAAGGCAGGTGACTCAACTCAGAAAGACCAGAGAAAACACGTGGACTCCGGAGCCAGCCTGCCCAGGTTTGAGCCCCGGCTGCTTAAAATATTAGCGGTGTGACTTTGGACAAGATATTGAACCTCTAAGTGCCTTGGTTTCTTATCTGTGATGGAGACAGTAATAGTATCGCCTGTGCTAGATGTATGTATTAAATAGGTTAGTACATACAAATCACTTAGAACAGTGTCTGACACAGAGAAAGAACACTATAAATGCTAGCAATTATTGCTTTCTGCACTTCATCTTAGCCAAAAAGCTGAAAAGCAATTTGGTCTTTGTTTTCTCAAGTAGAGATGCCGATTATGTTGAAATAACTAGTTTCCCCTAGAACCCTCTCATGAAATATATGGAATTGGTCCCCCGCCCTACAAACATTTAATGGTGACTTTTTTTTTTTCTTTTCTTTTCTTTTTTTCTTGAGATGGAGTTTCGCTCTTGTTACTCAGGCTGTAGTGCAATGGCGCGATCTTGGCTCACTGCAACCTCTGCTTCCTAGATTCAAGTGATTCTCTTGCCTCAGCCTCCTGAGTACCTGGGATTACAGGCATGTACCACCAAGCCTGGCTAATTTTTTGTATTTTTAGTACAGACGGGGGTTTCTCCATGTTGTTCAGGCTGGTCTCGAACTCCCAACCTCAGGTGATCCACCCGCCTCAGCTTCTCAAAGTGCTGGGATTACAGGCATGAGCCACCGTGACCGGCCCTTGTGGGGTTTTTTTTTTTTGAGACGGAGTCTCGCTCTGTCGCCCAGGCTGGAGTGCAGTGGCCGGATCTCAGCTCACTGCAAGCTCCGCCTCCCGGGTTCACGCCATTCTCCTGCCTCAGCCTCCCAAGTAGCTGGGACTATAGGCGCCCGCCACCTCGTCCGGCTAGTTTTTTGTATTTTCAGTAGAGACGGGGTTTCACCGTGTTAGCCAGGATGGTCTCGATCTCCTGACCTCGTGATCCGCCCGTCTCGGCCTCCCAAAGTGCTGGGATTACAGGCTTGAGCCACCGCGCCCGGCCCCTTGTGGGGTTTTTTGGAGACAAGGTCTCACTCTGTCACTCAGGCTGGAGGGCAGTGGTGCAAACATGGCTCACTGCAGGCTTGACCCCCTGGGTTCAACGGATCCTCCCAACTGAGCCTCTCAAGTAGCTAGGACCACAAGTGTATGCCACCATGCCCAACTAATTTTTTTTTATTTCTTGTAGAGATGGGGTCCCACTATGTTGCCCAAGCTAGTCTTGAACTCCTGGGCTCAAGCAATCCTCCTGCCTCGGTGCCCAAATTGCTGGGATTACAGATGTGAGCCACCATGCCCAGCCACCTGTCAATATACAAATCAACAAACTGGTCAGTCACCTTTGAACTTCCAAACCCTTTCACTCCTGAAATGAGTGCCTTGAATTGAGTGTGGTGGCCCTGCTACCCTTTCTTCCCTCCTTCAGGAAAGGCCTGGGTTTGCTCCCCTGGTGACTCCTTCCCTAAACACAGCCTGAGGACCCTCCCTGAGCCCCGCCCTGTCCTGCTGGGTCAGGTGGAGCTGACTTCTCACCACCTTCAGGAAATGGTGGCTTCTCTCTTCCTGCTGTTGGAGGAAATTCGAATCCTCAGCCTTACCTCTCTCAGGCTACTTTTGGCTTTAAAACTGTGGGGAAGTGAAAGTGCCCAGCCCTGGAAAAACAAGACTGGTGCAAAGGTAAAAGCACCTAACTTTTTGGGGCCTCCAGTTTCCCTTATCTACAATTCTGGAGAGGGATGGGGGATATTTTTATAGTTTCCTCCTTCCCTGGGAAGATGTTTAGGAAAAAAAAAAAGACCAATTGAGACTTTACTGGTTGGGTATGGTGGCTTATGCTTGTAATCCCAGCACTTTGGGAGGCTGTGGCAGGTGGATCACTTGAGGCCAGCCAGGCCATCATGGTGAAACTCCATCTCTACTAAAAATACAAAAATTATCTGGGCGTGGTGGCGAATGCCTGTAATCCCAGCTGCTTGGGAGGCTGAGGCAGGAGAATCGCTTGAACCTAGGAAGCGGAGGTTGCAGTGAGCTGAGATCGTGCCACTGCACTCCAGCCTGGGCAACAGAGCAAGACTCTGTGTCAAATAAGTAAATAAATAAGAGAGGCGGGGAGAGAGAGAGAGAGACACTTTACTGTGCCTCTACTCACTGATGCTTCTGTGTCTCCAATACAAACTCCTCAGTAGAAATGATCTGGACATGAAGCCCCCCTATTGGAACAATCAGGGATGACCACGTCCCATGACCCAAGGTTAGCAAACTTACCAGTAAGGCACCATTCAGTGGTTTTTCCTCACATAGGGACTGGGTAACAACAGGAAATTAGAGACATCCTAGCAGGTCCATCATATTATGAACATTTTAATTTTAAACTTCATTTATGAATAGGTAACACCTTTCCATATCTTTACATAGTTCAATGTTTTAAGGATATAAAAAGACATAGAGTGGGAATGCCGTTTCCTACTCTCAAACCCCACCCCTTCTCTTCCTAGGAAGCAAGCAATATTACTGTTTTCTAATGTATCCTTCCAGAGATAGTTTATAGAAAAAATGTGTAGCCTGGGTGATGTGGCTCATGCCTGTATTCCCATAGTACTACTTTGGGAGGCTGTGGCAGGAGCATTGCTTGAGCCCAGGAGTTCAAGACCAGCCTGGACAGCATAGTGAGACCTCATCTGTACAAAAAATAAAAATAAAAAAATCAGCCAGGTGTTATGGCATGCACTTGTAGTCCCAACTACTTGAGAGGCTGAGGTGGGAGGATCTCTTGAACCCTGGGGGTCAAGGGTACAGTGAGCCATGATCTTGTCACTGTGCTGCAGCCTGGGTAACAGAGTGATACCCTGTCCCTCCTTGTAAAAAATGTGTATATAGATTCTTTCTCCCCATTCTTTTGCTTTTTTTCAAAAATAGTCCTATATAGGTACATAAAGAACACCCTCATTGGCTTTTAGGGCTTGGTTTTATGATGTACCAAAATATACTTAACCAGTTTCCTGTCAATGAACACTTAGGTTGTTCTCAGTCTCCTACAGTGCTGCAGTGAAAAGCCTTGTAAATAAGCATATGGTGAGGCCGGGTGCAGTGGCTCATACTTGTAATCCCAGCACTTTGGGAGGCCAAGGTGGGTGGATTACTTGAGGTCAGGAGTTCAAGACCAGCCTGGCCAACATGGCGAAATCCCATCTCTACAAAAATACAAAAATTAGCTGGGTGTGGTGGCAAGCACCTGTAATCCCAACTGCTCGGGAGACTGGGGCAGGAGAATCTATTGAACCCAGGAGGCAGAGGTTGCAGTGAGCTGAAATCATGTCACTGCACTCCAGCCTGGGCAACAGAACAAGACTCTATCTCAAAAAAGAAAAAAAAAAAAAAAGCATATAGCCTTTAAGGTCTCACTCTGTCACCCAGGCTGGAGTGCAGTGGTGTGATCCTGGCTCACTGCAACCTTGAATTCCCAGGCTCAAGCAATCTCCCGCCTCAGACTCCTGAGTAGCCAGGACTACAGGCACTATTGCACCTGCATAATTTCTAAATTTTTTGTAGAGATGGGGTCTCACTTTGTTGTCTAGGTCAATCTTGAACTCCTAGGCTCAAGTAATCCTCCTGCCTAGGCCTCCCAAAGTGCTAGGATTATAGGTGTGAGCCACCCCACCATACCCCATATACATATCTCTCGGGCATTCTTAACTGGGGGTCCAGGAACCCCTTAGAAGTCAGCAGGTATAGAATTTAGGGAGACAAATTCAAGAAGCCTGAAAACTTGGAAGGAGAAAAGTTTCTATTTTTATCTATAACTCTCTCATATGATTAATGATATCTTAAAATATCATTTATACTAACTCCTACTTTGTCATTGTGATAGGTAGTTATTAGATTTTGTAATAGGTCTGCTTATGTCATATATTAATAAAGAAGCACAGAAATTACAGAATACATTTGGTTTTCTAAAAATATTTTAATACTTGCATTTCAATATAATTGGTTTGCTTTGTAATCTTTCTTTTGTTTTTTTTTGTTTTTTTTTTTTGTTGTTGTTGTTTTTGAGACGGAGTCTCGCTCTGTCTCCCAGGCTGGAGTGCAGTGGTGCAATCTTGGCTCACTGCAAGCTCCGCCTCCTGGGTTCACGCCCTTCTCCTGCCCCCGCCCCCCAAGTAGCTGGGACTACAGGCGCCTGCCCCCCCCCCTGGCTAATTTTTTTTTTTTTTTTTTTGTATTTTTAGTAGAGACGGGGTTTCGCTGTGTTACTCAGGATGG